>NC_141543.1:64870000-65170000 GCF_021556685.1 Rattus norvegicus
ATGACTGCTTCCTGGTCATCTTCTGACCCTCACTTACAGCAACTAAATGAAACACACAGTCCAGAGTGTCTTGGTGGCCATGTCTTGGGCTTGTGCCTTCAGCAATGCACTGACTCACACTGTGGCCATATCTATACTTTACTTCTGTGGCCCCAATGTGATCAATAACTTCTACTGTGACCTTCCCCAGCTCTTCCAACTGTCCTGCTCCAGTACCCAGTTCAAAAAGCTACTGATCTTGGAGTAGGTTTCATAATGTCAGGAACTCCCATGGCACCCATTTTTATCTCCTACATCCATGTGGCAGCTGCTGTTCTGTTAATCTGTTCTGCTGAAGGCAGGAAGAAAGCTTTTCTCCACATGCAGCTCTCACCTCACTGTGGTTGCCACGTTCTATGGCATAGGTATTTTTGCCTACATGAGACTTGGATCCGTCAAACTTTCAGATAAGGATAAAGCTATTGGAATTTTCAATAGTGTCATCAACCTTATGCTAAACCAACTCATTACAGCCTTAGCAACCCTGATGTGCAGGCTGTCCTCTGGAGGGTACTCACAAGAAGATGGCTGTCACCTTGAGAACTCATGTCTTCCTCTAAACTAAACTAAGGCTATAGATTAAGGTTTCCTGTAGTTCAATACTAGAAACAAATTGCTCATAATTGTTTCTATCTTGGAGCATTATTTAAGAAATTATATTCGTTGTTGCTCAAAGAGATCATATCTGTGTATAGATGATGGTGTATACATAGGTTCTCACAGGTCTGCCCTTTGATGAGTTCTGCCTTTAGTCACTGTATGTTCCCTTTACCTGGAGTTCCCACACTGTCTCAGAAAACATTTTCACCAAGAGCCATATTTATTCTTCAATTTTGAATAGAGTTGGTCTGTCTATGCAACCTAACCATACAGGGGAATTAGCTCATACCTTTTACAAAACTCTATAGGATACAGAGGAGATGGGAGGAAACATGTTCTGTAGTTTCATATTCCCTAGTAATTCTAGAGAGCTTGTATCTGTGTGAAGCTCACACACCTGCCTGTACATGTCAAAACTCCACTCACATGAGAGAAATGTTACAACAGAAAAAGAACTTTCCACAATTATCATTTGATGAATGTTTCAATTTTTGAAAGATAAGAATGTATAATCTAAACATTGAAACATTTTAACCCAAATCTACCACTCAATATTATTTCCTCTCTAAATTTTTACTCCTCATCTGCAAACCCCCAAGCTGTAAATCTCTGTGAGAATGCAGAATACAATACAATGTGACCCTCTTACTATCAGTGAAAGGATGTGTCTCTATCCAAGAATGCTCCCAATCCCCTTTTCTGTATACCAGCCATCAGTCTGGCTATCACTTAGGTGCATCTCTTCCTCACATGTTCTTTAGAACTAATCATCTATTCTTGACAGTGCTACTGTCTCACTGATATATCTCTAATCTATCAAACACTCTCATTTGATCTGAATCTCTTATTTAATCTCCATGATATATGATGTGGGTGGGTAGACTGAAGGTATGGGCTAGGATAGAGGTGGAAAGATTACATAAAAGAAGGTAGTAGGTAGAAGATTTGTAGGGAAATTCAAATAAACCATGTAGACATAAGGAGAGATTGGAATCAAGGATCAAGGAGTTGAGAAGAAATAACTAAAGCATTAGAGAGGCTAGCTTGGGCTCCACAGTTTAAAAAGAAGATAGAAAAGAATACAAAAAATAAGTAAGAATGAAAGAGAATGCTGAAAGATTGTAGAGAAATAAAACTTGTATCAGAGATGGATGATTTAGACTTCCCATTCTGTGTAGTCCTGCAATAACCAGTTTCTGGCAGCCCTGAAGCCATAGCAGTGACCCTGCCTCTCTGTTTACTCACAAAGATCATGGGGGTTTTTTGAATAATTTAGAAGACTCCATACTGCTTATTTTCTTCCAAACTAGAAGTCGCTTCACAATTTAAATTTGTCATTAGCCATTAAATACATTGTGTTGCAAAAGCTAAAATGGTGAAGAATGTCACCACTGCTTCTATAAACCAGAGCCACAATGTGACACAACACACACACACACACACACACACACACACACACACTCAAAATACCACATATGTTTGCAGTTACCTTTACTCCTTTACATTATACAGTTCTCTAAATCAGCCTACAAGCCCATCTTTTTAACCTTTCTATTGATTCTTTGTGAATTTTACATCATGCACCCCAATCTCACTCATCTTCCTGTCCCTTTCTATCCTCCTTCTGCACATGCAACCTCCTCTCCCAAAAGAAAAGAAAGATTGAGTAGAAACAGTCTTCCCACAGAAGCTGTAATGTGTCCCACAGCATACACTTTTGTCCAAACATCTCTACTTCCAAAGGTTCATTGCAATAAGTCATTGATCTGGTTCAAGGCCTCCAGCTTCTGCTGCACTATCAATACTGGATCCTCATAGGGGTTCTTCCTAATTATCCTACTGTTGCCCTGTCATGGAGATCCTACAGCTTTGGATCTGTAATACAAAGGATTTTCACATATTCCAGCGAATCACAGATGTGGTAAATTCTGGGGTGGGCCAACCTAGACCTGAGCCCAAAAGGTAGCTGAGTTGCGCAGCTTACCACCTCTCCTGTGCCTGTACTACCAGGGTAAGTTCTCCAGAATTGCTCTGGTTAGCTTACCCAAGCTGACACCAGTAGGGAATAGGGCCATCTCTCTGAGCTCAACCCCACAGAGCTGGCTCACCAACACTTCTAGCAATGGGTTCAGCTCTATTGTGCTGCCCAGGTGAGGAACAGGGCCAGATCTCCCAGTGTAGGATGTGTCCCTATATTCAGTGAGAAACAGGGTTAGTTTGCCCACTATTATGGCCTTAGGACTAGCTCTCCTGCCTGTTGCAGGCCAGGAGGGGAGGCAGAAGGGAGCTAACTACAAGCCAAACTTATCCATTTTTAAATATTAAAATGTTCCATTTTATATATCAACTATAATTAATGTTACTCGCTTTTTCTATATTTTGCTTCCATAATTGTTAATAATTTTGAGATTAATATTTATCTGTTTCTTTGCATATACATTTATGTTCCTACAAGTAATGTATGTAAGTATGGGTGCATGTGCATGTGTGCTTAAAAAATGTAAAGGCATATTTAAGCTTTTGTAAGTATTCTGGCATACTAAATTATAGCTTACTTTTTTCTATTATTAATGATAATAGAAAAGCAGCACCTTTCAATACATGTTTCTGTATATGATGTCCTTCCCAAGCAGATAAAATTATATGCCTAAACTTGGACAAGTCATGTGTCTTAAAATCTGATGTACTGCAAAGGATTAAAAGGTGGCTTATGTGAATTCCTGGACAAATACACAGGTAAAATTAGTGATAAAATGATAAAATCCATAAAATGCATTGTAGAATGATGTCTACAAGATGCTGGTTTGGAGGTTCAGTCCTTGTTCCCCAACTACAACTCATAGGGAGAAATTACTCCTACACATATTTCTGCTTACTCTCAGAAAAACCAGAGGTTTCTAGTGTGGTTCTTTTGCTGTCTGGAGTATGTACAGACACTCCTCCCAAAGTACCCCCAAGTCTCCCATCTCAATGGGTCAGAGGCAGTGAAGGGCTATGGGATGGGTGTCAAGGGGAATCACCACAGCTTGTGAGCACTTGCCTGAAGACGTTTCTTCAAAGCATGCAGCTTCACCCAAAGTGAGCATGAGGCTCAATACAGTAAAGAAGTTGAAGAGCAACTGAGGCAATTCAAAGATGAGGAACTTCTCTACACTCCACTGCCTAGGTGTTCCATTCCTTGTCACAGAGTCCCAGGATCACCACCACCCCATGTTCTCTTCTCTAATAATGACACTAGGAAGACTAAGCACTAAAATGTGTTGCAAACTTAGATCCTCACAACCAAATCCTGTTTGGTTTACAGGCTGTGTGTCTCTACAGAGAAATTAATGACCCTCCAAGTGCCCTGGGGGGACTACCGGTTTGCCTTGTGTGCTCCTAGCTGGCCATTCAACATTGGCTGCTATCAGTGTGTTTTTTTCTCTGCTTTAATTCCTAGAATATCAAGAAGAGCCACCTGATAATGAACCTTCTTGTCATTGTTTTCTTCACAGCTACTAAATGCCACAACCACCACAGCTCTGTGCATTCTCCTGTCCTGAGGGATCTCTGATGATCCTTACTATTGTAAGGACCTTTTCACTGTGTGTTTGGTGCTACACTTGAAGCAGTTCTCCAGGAAGGAGCATAACATTGTGTTACACAAACTTCCAAACACCCTAATACAGTCATCGCATTTTAAGACATTCATTTGTTTCTGAAAATGGAGTTTAGGGGCAGAAGCTCTGTCTGTAACTGCCCTAACAAGCCAGGTTCATTCATCCAGGCACCAATTAAATATATGAATTGTGGGATGAGCAGGGTAGCATGTAGCTTTAATCTCAGCACCTGGAAGGCAGATAGAGGTGGATTTCTCTGAGTCAAAGGCCAGCCTGGTCTACATATTGAGTTCCAGGACAGCCAGGCTGGCATAAAGAGCACTGTGCTTGCCAGTCAGCAGGAAAAAGCTACTGTTGAGCTGCAGAGAATACAGAGGTTTGTGGAGTTTATGGAGCAAAGTATCTAAGAAAATACCCCAAAATAGGAGGACTGACATGACACATAGGTGCGGTTTTGTGAGTAATAAGACAGATGTAGACACTTGGACCTTATATGCACCAGAAAGTGTTGAGAAAGCTCGTTTTATGGATTGAGGATTCTCAACAAACAGGGAAGTAAGATCCAAGTCTCTGAAACAGTGCTCAGATGGCTGTCACAGAGAGTTGGAAGGAGGTGGAAAAGTTCTGAGTGGACTCCCATGGACAATTGGAAGGGTCAAATATAATCAGCTATCAAGAGTTCTAGTCAAACTTTTCCTGGTTTCTCCACTTGGTAGATGTGAGAGAGGAAAGTAGATAAATGGAATGTTGTCATGGGATAGCGTATTTGGGGAATAGGTCTTAACCATCCCATTGTTTAAAATGGATATGTAAAGGTGCTGTAATTGGACTGTTTCTGAAATGTAACAAAATGTGACAAACTGTAGATAGTGTGAATTATGAGTGGAAGACTAGATTTGTAGGAAATTAATAACCTGGAGAGAAACTCCTGGTAATTAAACAATGTTACAAAGGATCATCCAAGCTATTTTGATTCTTCTTGTCTAGATATTTCTTCCATTGTTCCTGTCTCACTTGACATAGGTTGGGCCCCTGGATCCAAGCCCTAATGTGAATAAACCTCTTCAACAGGAATGCTTCCTCTGTCCCTTACCTCCCAGAAATACGGTTTCAGCCACCAGATTCATGATTATACTTCGAATTAAATCAGTTTCAAATTTATGTTGTCTTTATTGCAAATACAATTTTTGTTTTAAGGGTGGTGTTTAAAATATCAGAGACTAAAAAGATAAAAGTTCATCCTATTGATTTAAAACAGTAGATTAAATATCCACTGTTATTCTACTGATATTGAATTAGTTTGATCCAACTTATTGATTGTGTTAAATAAATACTACAGATACATTTGTCATTTTCTTCTTGTATAAAACCTTCTTTTTCTGCCCTTCACACCCCAGCCACTAGTCTGCTGTGGATTTTAACTAACACAATTCACATTCTTGCTACATTCCACTATAACTCCTTTCTCTAAAATTCACTCATAAGAAGTGAACAAGCTCTCCTTGTTTATTATTCCTTCTTTCTGTGTCTCCTATATGACAGCTGTTTAGGTATCAGAGTAACTGTGGCTCCACAGAATGAATTTGATAATGCTACTTCAATTTCTATTTTGTGCACTAGTTTGAGGAATGTTGGTATTAGATCTTCTTTGAAGGTCTGGTAGAATTCTGCACCAAAACCATCCTGCCCTGGGTGCTTTGTTGTTGTTGTTTGGTGGTGGTGGTGGTGGTGGTGGTGGTGGTGGTGGTGGTGGTAGATATATATGACTACTTCTGTTTCTAATTTAGGGATTATGGAACTGTTTAGATAGTCTACCTGATATTAATTTAACTTAAGTATGTGGTTTCTGTCTAGAAAATTATCCATTTCACCTAGATTTTCCAGTTTTGTTTACTGTAGGCTTTTGTAGTAAGATCTTATGATTATTTTTAATTTCCTCATTTTCTGTTGTTATGTCTCCCTTTTCATCACTACTTTTGTTAATTTGAATACAGTCTCTATGCTAATTAGTTAGTTTGGATAGTTTCCCTAACTTGGTGATTTTCTCAAAGAACCAGATTTTGTTTTTGTTGATTCTTTGTATTTTTCTCTTTGCTTCTAATTAGTTAATTTCAGCCCTGGGTTTGACTATTTCCTGCCATCTATTCCTCTTAGGTGTGGTTTTTTGTTTCTGTTCTATAGATTTCAGGTGAGCTCTTAAGTTGCTGGTGTGGGATCTCTTCAATTTCATTATGAAGGTACTCAGAGCTATGAATTTTCCTCTTAACACTGATGACATTGAGTCCCATAAGTTTGGGTATGCTGTATCTTCATTTCCATTGAATTCTGTAGTCTTTAATTTCTTTCTTTATTATCCTGACCAAGATATCATTGAGTAGAGAGATATTCAGTTTACATGAATATGTGGGTTTTCTGTAGTTTTTGTTGTTGTTGAAGTCCATCCTTAGTCTATGGTGATCTGATAGAATACATGGAATTATTTCTTGTATATGTTGAGGCTTGTTTTGTGTTTGATTATAAGGTTCATTTGGGACAAGATACCATTAGGTACTAGAAGAAGGTATCTTCCCTTGTTTGGGGTGAAATGTTCTTTACATATCTAGTAAATACATTTGGTTCATAACTTCTGTTAATTTCACTTTGTCTTTGTGTAGTTTCTGTTTTAATGACCTATCTGTTAGTGAGAGTGGGGTGTTCAAGTTTCCCACTATTAATGTGTGAGTTTCAATGTGTATTTTGAGCTTTAGTAAACTTTCTTTTAAATATGTGAACACCCTGGCATTTGGGGCATAGATATTCAGAACTGAGACTTCATCTTGGTGGATTTTTCCTTTGATGAATATGAAATGTCCTTCGTCATCTCTTTTGATAACTTTTGGTTCAAAGACTATTTTATTGGAAATTAAAATGGCCACTCCAGCTTAGGACCATTTGCTTGGAAAACTTTTTTTCCAGTTCTTTACACTCTCTCAGAGTTTATTTACCTACTCCATTTAGTTAACTTTTAGTTAATTTTCATTTAGTTAACTTTTTTTCATTTTGCTTATTAATGACACTAGTTTCTGCTTTGTTGTGGATCCAGTCAGCAAAGTAGCCTCCAATACACTGAAGAGCATCCATTAGATGGTTGTAGATGGCATGAGCTGGTTTAGAAGTGTAGAAGAGTGGATTGAGTGACAAAGGTGGCACAGCCTGATGTGTCAGTGTGGAGGAGACTGAGTATTCTTCCTTGTAAATACTGTTATTTATATATCCTGTAAATGATGACATTGGTGGGCACTAACCAAGACCAGGGAAACTCAGAATAAACTGAAAACCAAAATCAGACAGAGCACAAGCCACAGTACAGGCCACTGCAGAGCAAATCCAATTTGCACAGATGATTTTGGACCATAATGATGCTGATTTTGAGGAGGAAGTGAAACAGTTGATTGATATCACAGCCAAAAAACCAGGATGAATATGTGATTGCTTTGCATGACTACAATGGAGATGTCAACAGGGACGTCAATGTTCTCCTAGAAGAAAATCCAAACATGCATTCCCAGGAGATGGTCAGGAAGATGGAAGGAGTCTCAGGACAAAAGGATGGTGGACACACTGAATCTAACAAAGAAGGAAGAGAAAATTGAGACCAGGACAGAGACTATAGTCAGTGACATGGTAGATCATCAAGATGGAGGAGAGGTGCCAGCTGTGGATGAAAGTTTTGGGGCCAGGAAAATGGATTGATTGGATAACACTAAGAGTGGAGAGCCTTCTGGAAGAAGGACAGACAGAGGCAGAAGAGACCATGGCCAAGGCAGAAGTAGTTCTGATAGGTGAGGAGAAAGGTTTACTGCCCAAAGAATGGGAACCTTTAATGCAGCTGACTATGCAGAGGCAGCCAACACTGATGATAACAATGGCAATAGCAGTGGCAATCCATGGAAGAACACTGGCCACTTGGAACCAGATGATGGAACAAGACATAATTTCACTGGGGTTGAAGGGTCAAATTACTCCCCCCCCAAATTTGAGACTGCTCCTGGTGCATGGAGGACTGCAACAGAAGAGTGGGGAACTGAAGATTGGGATCAAGATCTTTCTGAGACCAAGATCTTTACTGCCTCTAATGTGTCTTCAGTGCCTCTGCCTATGGAGAATGTGACAATCACTGCTGGTCAGAGAATTGACCTTGCTCTTCTGTTGGGAAAGACACCATTTTCAATGGAGAATGATTCATCTAATCTGGATCCATCTCAGTCTCTTTCCCAGCCCCAGCCTCTGGTGTTCAGTAATTTGAAGCAGAATGCCATATCACAGCCTGCTTCAGAGAATACATTTTCTCATCATAGCATGATGAGCATGTGGAGGAAAGGATTTGGTGATGTTGGGGAAGCTAAAGTTGACAGTACAACAGGCTCCCAGTTCTTGGAGCAATTTGAAACTGCACAGGCCCTGGCTCAACTGGCAGCTCAACATTCTCAGTCTGGAAGCACCACCACCTCCTCTTGGGATATGGGCCCAACAACACAATCACCATCACTGGTGCAGTATGATTTGAAGAGTGAAAATGATTTGACAGTGTACAGTCCTTTTACAGAGCACGAGGCATTCACCTCATCTTGAACCACATGCAGTGGCTATCTCAACAGCTGCACCTCCTCCCTCCTCTTGTTCTCTGCCAAGCAAATCCACCTCTGCTCCACAGATGTCTCCAGGGTCTTCAGACAACCAATCCTCCAGCCCTCAGCTGGCTTAGCAAAAACTGAAACAGCAAAAGTAGAAAAATCTTGACATCTTAGATTTCTGCTCTGGCTGTGGAGATGCCAGGCTCAGCAGTTATCTCAGGGCTAAATCTGCAGTTTGGGGCATTGCAGTTTGAGTCAGAGTCTGTCTTTTCTGATTATGAGTCCACCCCCACCACAAGCACCTCTTCAAGCCATGTTCCTAGTAGCCTGTGTACCAGCATGTCCAGTGAGTCTTCATCTGCAGTTTTATCTAATCAGAGTCAGGAGTCTGGTTATGAGAGTGGCCCAATTCAGTCAACAACATATACCTCCAAATAATGATCAGGGTCCTCTATATCACAGCTCCATCTCTTCATCACTCCAAAAGGACCTGACTCAGGCTAAGAATGGTTTCAGCTCTGTGCAGGCCACATAGTTACACAATCTGTTGAAGGTGCTACAGGCTCTTCAGTGAAATCTGAATCACCTTCCACTTCTAGTATACCCTCTCTCAACACAACAGTGCCTGCGGCTTCCTTATTGATGACAGCCAATCAGTATTCATCCTCCTTAAGTGTCTTGAGTCATAATGAGAAGATTCCAAATACCACCACCACACAACATAGCAGTGCATTGTCTACACAGCAAAACACCCTTTCTTCATCAACATCTTCTGGGTGTACTTTGACATCCATTCTTTTGCATATAAGTGTGGAGAGTGAGTCAAATCTACATTATTCCTCCAGCACTTTCTCTACCACATCCAGCACTGTCTCTGCACCTCCCCCACTGGTTAGTATCTCCTCCAGTCTGAATAGTGGCAGTAGTCTTGGCCTTAGCCTGGGCAGCAACTCCACTGTTATGGCCTCAACTCAAAGCTCAATTGCTACAACTTCAGGAAAAGTTCCTCTCAACCTTCCTCCTGGAGTCTCACCATTGTTGCCTAACCCATATATTATGGCTCTGGGGCTGTTACATGCCTACTTGCCACAAGTATATGATTATGATGATTTACAGATGCTTCAGACAAGATTTCCATTGGATTACTACAGTATCCTGTTTCCCACAACCAACACTCCACTTACTGGGAGGGATGGTAACCTGACCATCAACCCATACTCTGGCAACCTCACCAAGTCATGGGTATACCTTCTCCCCAGTCCCAGCCACAACCTTGGCCCAACACCAACAGAACCAAATGCAGATGCACCACACCATGCAGCAGACATACCTGAACCCATTACTGCCTCCTGGCTGTAGTTACACCAGCCTGCCATACTACACCTTGTGGGTCTCAGACCTCCATAGCACCTTCCAATATGGGCCTGCTGTGTCCCCTGTGGCTCCTACCTACCTCTTCCAAGCAGTATGATGTGAATGTCAGTGTGAATGCCTCAGCCACCCCTTTTCAAAAGTCGAGTGGATATGGGTCTCATGGATACAACACTGGAAGAAAATGTCCACCCTCTTATAACCATTTCTGGATGGCTGAGAGCTAATTTAGCCCAAGCCTGGAGCCTGTGTTTTATGTGTGTGTGTATAAATTTGCACTGAAGTCTTGTTTCAGAAACCAGACCACTGAGGAGGGCCTGCTGAGCTGAGGCCATGGCCTGAGTGGCTTGAGGAAACGATTTTGTGGATACCTTCTGTGGAACTTGCCCTTCCCCATTTCCCTCTCCACCATGTGTCTGACCCTGTCTTACCCATTTTGAGTTCAAGTGGTATAGCTCATCCAAAGCATCAATGCACACACTTGCTCTTGCTTTTGGTTTCTGGAAGGTATCTAGTTCCAACTTGTAACAAAATATTTGTAGTCTTCAATAAACTGTGGTATTTCTTTAAAAAAAAGAGTGGACTGAGTGCTTAGGAGAAAGCTGTGGGCTAAGTGGTTTCCATGGAAGATGTAACAGAAAGATAGTGAGACAGTTATCCCAGAAGTACATGATGAAAGTATGTTAGAATTATGAGCCAGACTATAGCTTGGAGATCAGGCTGCAAATTGTCTTAAATATTTCTATTGCTGTGAAGAAATATCACAATGATAGGAAATCTCTTAAAGGGAAATGATTAATTGCGGTTGTTTAGTCAGAGGTTTATTCCATTATCTTCATGACAGGAAGAATAGTGGCATGCAGGCAGATATGGTCGTGGAGAGGTAACTGAAAGTTCCATAACTAGTTTTACAAGGATAGATCACAGGTTACTATTACTGGGATTTGGATGTCTTGGGCTTAATTCTGGAATATTGTACATCCTATATAGGCATCAATAGTCATCTCAAATGTCATAACTACTAATAGTATCTAAAGGGGCTTTGCAAGTTACCAAGAAAGAGACACAATCAATAGTACTCCCTAGATATAAAGCCAATGACAGTCAATGATAAGCAGAATGGCAAGACACATCCAAGAGTGCAATAGTGAAATCTTGGAGGAAACCATCCACTAGGGGAATTGATGTTTAAGTACTATGAAACAAGACTGGTGAAATCATAAACTCTAGAGGAAAGCCTACTATTACCCAATTCCTAAACCCGTAGAATTTCTAACAGCATTTAAAGTTCTTAATTCCATATCCATAAATAAGTTTAACTTTCACCTTACATCAAAGAAGCTTCCCTGTGTAACAGACAGAGACCATCATCAGAGAAAGACAACTTACATATCACAGAAATCCACAATTGGTCAAACTGAAGAAAACAACTGACTTTAGGGTGACAATCTCTAGTGACACCTCTACAATACAACTTCAACATTTAAAGCTCAGGGAGCACCAAGAAAGACAATCAGAAAGACTGTAAGATATAGAGGACCAGGATGTTTATTGTGAGGCAGTCTTCTTTTTTTTCTTTCCTCCATCTTTATTAACATGGGTATTTCTTATTTACATTTCGATTGTTATTCCCTTTCCTGGTTTCCAGGCCAACGACTCCCTAGCCCGTCCTCCTCCCTTCTATATGGGTGTTCCCCTTCCCATCCTCCCCCCATTACCGCCCTCCCCCCAACAATCACGTTCACTGGGGGTTCAGTCTTGGCAGGACCAAGGGCTTCCCCTTCCACTGGTGCTCTTACTAGGCTATTCATTGCTACCTATGCAGTTGGAGCCCAGGGTCAGTCCATGTATAGTCTTTGGTTAGTGGCTTAGTCCCTGGAAGCTCTGATTGGTTGGCATTGTTGTTCATATGGGGTCTCGAGCCCCTACAAGCTCTTTCAGTCCTTTCTCTGATTCCTTCAATGGGGGTCCCATTCTCAGTTCAGTGGTTTGCTGCTGGCATTCGCCTATGTATTTGACATATTCTGGCTGTGTCTCTCAGGAGAGATCTATATCCGGTTCCTGTCAGCCCGCACTTCTTTGCTTCATCCATCTTATCTAGTTTGGTGGCTGTATATGTGTGGGCCATGTGTGGGGCAGGCTCTGAATGGGTGTTCCTTCAGCCTCTGTTCTAAACTTTGCCTCCCTATTCCCTGCCAAGGGTATTCTTGTTTCCCTTTTAAAGAAGGAGTGAAGCGTTCGCATTTTGGTAATCCTTCTTGAGTTTCATGTGTTCTGTGCATCTAGGGTAATTCGAGCATTTGGGCTAATATCCACTTATCAATGAGTGCATGCCATGTGTGTTTTTCTGTGATTGGGTTACCTCACTCAAGATGATATTTTCCAGTTCCATCCATTTGCCTATGAATTTCATAAAGTCATTGTTTTTTTTTTTGAATTTTTGTTATGTTTTTATTTTTTTTTAACATTCTTTTTTTTTATTAACTTGAGTGTTTCTTATTTACATTTCGAGTGTTATTCCCTTTCCCGGTTTCCAGGCAAACATCCCTCTAATCCCTCCCACTCCCCTTCTTTATGGGTGTTCCCCTCCCCACCCTCCCCCAATTACTGCCCTCCCCCCAACAATCACGTTCACTGGGGGTTCAGTCTTAGCAGGACCAAGGGCTTCCCCTTCCACTGGTGATCTTACTAGAATATTCATTGCTACCTATGAGGTCAGAGTCCAGGGTCAGTCCATGTATAGTCTTTAGGTAGTGGCTTAGTCCCTGGAAGCTCTGGTTGATTGGCATTGTTGTTCATAAGGGGTATCATTGTTTTTGATAGCTGAGTAGTATTCCATTGTATAGATGTACCACATTTTCTGTATCCATTCCTCTGTTGAAGGGCATCTGGGTTCTTGCCAGCTTTTGGCTATTATAAATAAGGCTGCTATGAACATAGTGGAGCATGTGTCATTGTTATATGTTGGGGCATCTTTTGGGTATACACCTAAGAGAGGTATAGCTGGGTCCTCAGGTAGTTCAATGAGGCAGCCTTCTATACATGCCATGGAGGTACACTGAAAAACTTTAACAATATGGTTGACTCAACAAGACCTACACAATGAAAACACCAATTGACATCCCAACAGGGCTAAGGAAAATTTCATCAGGCCCTAGCCTTAGACAAAGAGCAACAGGCAATTAATTGCTGCTGTGAGAAGGAGAAAATCAGTGTTCTGCAGGAATGAGACCTAAATGGTTATCCAAATACAGGAGGTCAGCCATAAACACGTATATATATAAGCAACACTAAACAGGCCTTCTAAGCTGCATTTTAATATATGTATAATGATAATTAAAGAAGAGGTCATAAATATGAGAAAAACTAGGAGGGCACAACTAAACTTTAAGAAAGAAGAATTTTCAGTGGGAATAGCGTAAATACAGGACTCATGTATGGAAGTCTCCAAAAATAAATATTAAACAAGATAAACAAAAAAAAACAGGGCTGCACACAAGAGTCCATCTGAATGTCCACTGTGTGGCCAGTGGGTCTCACAGGAGAAAATAGAGTGGGAACCTAAAGCATAGATTATGAGACTTAGATATTACTTAAAATGTTACAAATGCGTATTTAAACTCTAGTACTCTGATTCCTGGGTGACTATAAGAATGTTTTTGAATCACTTTGAAATTCAATTTATTAATCTGTAAAACATGAGAAATATAGGTACATGAGAGGATCATTGGAAGGACTGATTGGAATTCAATCACCCCAATGTAAATCCTTGGTATATAAATACAACTAATGTGATAAAAGCTGTTTGTTGTTACTGTTACTGTTACTAAAAGTACTAGTAATTCCCTGCAAGGATCTGTGGGTAACTTTGAATATAATTCACACAGAAAACTTAAAAAAGGATACCATGTACATTCACAGATTAAAAATAAAAGCTGAGGAGAAAGAGGAACACTCCTCCATTGTTGGTGGGATTGCAGACTGGTACAACCATTCTGGAAATCAGTCTGGAGGTTCCTCAGAAAATTGGACATTGAACTGCCTGAGGATCCAGCTATACCTCTCTTGGGCATATACCCAAAAGATGCCCCAACATATAAAAAAAGACACGTGCTCCACTATGTTCATTGCAGCCTTATTTATAAAAGCCAGAAGCTGGAAAGAACCCAGATCCCCTTCAACAGAGGAATGGATACAGAAAATGTGGTACATCTACACAATGGGATATTACTCAGCTATCAAAAACAATGACTTTATGAAATTCGTAGGCAAATGGTTGGAACTGGAAAATATCATCCTGTGTGAGGTAACCCAATCACAGAAAAACACACATGGTATGTACTCACTGATAAGTGGCTATTAGCCCAAATGCTTGAATTACCCTAGATGCCTAGAACAAATGAAACTCAAGACGGATGATCAAAATGTGAATGCTTCACTCCTTCTTTAAAAGGGGAACAAGAATACCCTTGGCAGGGAATAGAGAGGAAAAGATTAAAACAGACACAGAAGGAACACCCATTCAGAGCCTGCCCCACATGTGACCCATACATATACAGCCATCCAATTAGACAAGATGGATGAAGCAAAGAAGGGCAGGCTGACAGGAACCGGATGTAGATCTCTCCTGAGAGACACAGCCAGAATACAGCAAATACATAGGCGAATGCCAGCAGCAAACCACTGAACTGAGAATAGGACCCCATTGAAGGAATCAGAGAAAGAACTGGAAGAGCTCGAAGGGGCTCGAGACCCCTTATGAACAACAATGCCAAGCAACCAGAGCTTCCAGGGACTAAGCCACTACCCAAAGACTATACATGGACTGACCCTGGGCTCCAACCTCATAGGTAGCAATGAATATCCTAGTAAGAGCACCAGTGGAAGGGGAAGCCCTGGGTCCTGCTAAGACTGAACCCCTAGTGAACTAGATTGTTGGGGGTAGGGCAGCAATGGGGGGAGGGTGGGGAGGGGAACACCCATAAAGAAGGGGAGGGGGAGGGATTACGGGGATGTTTGCCCGGAAAACGGGAAAGGGAATAACACTCGAAATGTAAATAAGAAATACTCAAGTTAATAAAAAATAAAATAAAAAAAAATAAAAGCTGAGGCCCAAAGAGAATAAGCAGTTGCTAAGAAAGGAAAACAAGTCTCTCCATCTCATAGGCATTACCCCTGGGGTTTGAATAGATAATCAGCTGACTGACAGAGACAAAGAGTATGAAGGTTGTACTACACAGCTGCTCCAGTTCTTTCATCATCTCTGTTACTAAGGCTACCAACCTCAAAGGGCATGGCCCAAAACCCACAATAGATAGATAGGGAGCAACTTTGCCCCCCTCCTATCCCTGTTTGGCCAAGCCCATTGCTTCCATGGCCTCTCCTAGGATCATTTCACTAATCTCAAGACACAGTCCCTCTGGTATTCCCTAACAAGGTTCTAGGTGGGAACACATTTTATCCTTGAGGATTTACTATGGTTACAATGGGGGTCTTCTGATTTGCCTTCTTTCTTGGGTTTCTCCTTCACTCCCAGACACAAAGCAGCTTCTCTCCTCAGCCACAAGCTTAGAAGTCAGCCTGGCTCAGTCCTCGAATCCTCTTTATGGCAGGCATATAAAGGAGATATATTCTCAGCCTCAAGACCCTGTTCAGACCTGGCTCCACCTATAGTCCCCTGTGTAACTTTGAGACAGCAAACAGCCCTTTATGCCACTGAGCTTGTGTCCTACCACTTCTGTGTGCCTGTAGACAATATGAGGGTAAGAACAAAGACATAGGAAAAAATATGAATCCCCACTGTGATGTGAAGCTCCACTTGCCTCACCACGGTGGTGTTTATTAGAGCTTGTGTCTGTGACATGAACGTGTCAGTTCCCAGATCTCCCCTCATTCCTTGGAACTAATTTTGAGGTCCCAAGAGGCTGATGCTATGATGAAAAATCCTCAGTACAGCGATGCTTCAGCCTCCCCTTGTATTGTTTACCTCTATACATACATATAGCACCTTATTGCTATCACAAAAGCTGAATGAGTTTGTGTGTTCTTTGTTCCCTCACATCACTTCTACAAAACCACACTGGTTCCTGTCCCATCACCAGGTGAGTATACATGACCTTTCCTCTGACCTTTAGTCACCAGATGGTGCTTCAGCTGTTTCTCTGACTTTCTTGGTCTTACAGATATGTTGATCAGTATGACAAAAGCAAAATAAGAGACTTGCGTGCAGATGGTAAGTCTTTCCCAAGTGAGGACAATCAGGTTCAGCATCAGCAATGGTCCTTGCCCCTGATGGTCCTCTCAAGATCCCATCAACCACAGACATCTTGGAAGGTACAGGTAGGTGACTTTACACATGCCTATTCTCTTGTTGTTTAAGATCAAGATAATAGTTCTCATTCTGTGCCATGGTATGACTTTTATGAGAAGTCATTATTATGATTGTAAAATAACTTGTAGAGTTTATGTTGAAAAGTATTTGTAAGCATGTGTGTTTATAGAGCTTCGTACTCTACCTAGACTGATACCAACTACATGGAAGCCTGTGTTTTTCACGCAATGTCCACCGCACTGGCTCAAGACTCTTCCCAATTCCTAATAGCCCCATAAAAATTACCTTGATAATTCTTGCTAACCACCTATGCATGGTTTGGGATTTGGGGTTTGGGTTTTGTTGTTTATTTCTATTTTTATTTAGAATTTGAATTTGTCAATAAATTCAGCCATCCATTTGTTTGTGAAGTGGCACATGGATACAGTGACTCCATTAATATAGGTCCCAATAATTCTGCCATTCTTCTCAGTTCTCATTCTCCTGGGAAAATCAGCTGTTGTATCTAGCAAATATTGCTATGCCATGGTAGACAAAACTGAGGTATTTTTGTTTAGAATTAAGAATGTATTTCAATGGTGAATTGTGTGTACTTGATAATTGACCTGTTACAAGTTACAAACATAGTGACAGTCAAGCACTACCAGTCCTTTAACTGCTGTACTCAAACAAAATCACTGCACACTTTTTAAATTGTTTCTTCTAGTTTTGAGATTATTATATAGTTATATCATATGGATGGAAGATAGGGAATGGAGAAGTAACATAAATTGCAATTTTAAGTGTTCAAATACTGTGTTATAAATTTCCCCATCTCACTGAGAGCTTCTGTTGTTTTCCCCTTTGTATGCTTCTTTAAAGGAACTCATGCAGTCAAAACATACATCCAATGGAACCACTGTAACTGAGTTCATTCTACTGGGTTTGGTGGAGACACCACAGCTGTGGCCAGTTGTCTTCATACTCTTCCTCTTGGCTTATATGATAACAGTTGGGGGCAACCTCAGCATCCTGGCAGCTGTCTTGGTGGAACCCAAACTGCACACGCCCATGTACTTCTTCCTGGGGAATCTGTCAGTGATGGATGTGGGGTGCATCAGTGTCACTATTCCCTCCATGTTGGTTCGGCTCTTGGCCCACAAGCTTACAGTTCCATATGGAGACTGCCTCACACAGCTCTTCTTTTTCCATCTGCTGACTGGGGTTGACTGCTTCCTATTGACAGCCATGGCTTATGACCGCTTCCTGGCCATCTGCCGGCCCCTTACCTATAGCACCCGAATGAACCATTCAGTCCAGAGGATTTTGGTGGCTTCATCCTGGGTTTGTTCCTTCGGCAATGCACTGACCCACACTGTGGCCATATCCACACTTCACTTCTGTGGCCCCAATGTGATTGATAACTTCTACTGTGACCTTCCCCAGCTCTTTCGGCTGTCCTGCTCCAGCACCCAAGTTAATGAGATGCTGCTCTTTGCACTGAGTTTCTTAATGGCGGGAGCCCCCATGGCACTCATTTTCACCTCCTATATCCATGTGGCAGCTGCTGTTCTGCGAATTCGCTCTGCTGAAGGCAGGAAGAAAGCTTTCTCTACATGCAGCTCTCACCTCACTGTGGTGGCCATATTCTATGGCACAGGCATGTTTAACTATATGAGACTTGGCTCCATCAAACTTTCTGATAAGGATAAAGCTATTGGGATTTTCAACACTGTCATCAACCCTATGCTGAACCCACTCATCTACAGCCTCAGGAACCCTGATGTTCAGGCTGCCCTCTGGAGGGTACTCACAGGGAGACGCCCAGCAGCTTGAAGATGTCTCAAGGCCCCTTCCACATATTTAACTTAAAACTACAGATGAATATAGAGGTTTCCTATATTCAAATGCTAGAGTAATTTTTCAGAACCCTTTCATTTCACAGTTTAATTTAAGGGATGATAATTATCGTTGCCCAAAGAGATCATATCTGTGTATTGATGATGGTGTGTACATAGGTCCTTCTAGGTCTCCCCTTTGATAGGTTCTATCTTCAGTTAATGTATTTTCCCTTTAGCTGGAGTTCCCTGAGTATCCCAGAAAACATTCCCCCGGGCAGTCTTATTTCTTCCTCAAGTTTGGAGAAAGTTCGTCTGTGTATGCAACCTATCTCTTGAGGAGAAATGGCTCATTCCCCCTATAAAACTATATGTGATTCAGAGGGACTGAGACAAATCTTGCTCTCTGGTTTCATATTCCCTAGTAACTGCTATCTGGGTGCAGTTCACAGACCTGACTCTGTACATGCCAAAATTCCACTCACATGAGAGAGATATTATGACAGAAAAAGAGCTTCCCTCAATTATCATCCTCACATTTCTAAATTTTTAAAAGATAAAAATTTATAATCTAAAACCTAAAAACTTTAAATTCCACACCACTCAATATTAAATTCCTCTGTAAATTCTCACTCTTCACCTCTAATCTCCAAATCTGTGAATTTTAGTGTCAATGCAGATCACACTCTGATGGCTCATCTTGTCAGTGAAACAGTGTAGCTCTAGCCTATAGTGTTCTTAATCCTCTATTTGGGCCACCAATCTAGTCATCACTTAAGTGCATCTTCCTTCTCACACATCTTTTAGGACTAATCATCTATTCTTGACAGTGCCACTGTCTCACTGATACATCTCCAAGTCATTTATCTAACACTATCATTTGCTCTAAACCTCTGAATTAACTTCCCCATGATATAAGATGTGACTGGGTAGACTGGAACTGTGGGTTAAGATAGAGATGGAAAGGGGATAAAAAAGAAGGCAATAGGTAAAGGATTTGTGGGGAAGTGCAAATAAACCAGGTTGACATAAGGAGACATTGGATTGAGAATCAAGCGATTGAGAAGAATGAGAAAAGCAGAGAGATTGACATGGTCTCCATAGACTCAAAAGGAGAAAGAAACGAATACAAAAGTAGGTAAGAATGCAAGGGAATGCTGAAAGATTTTAGAGAAATAAAACTTATATCAGAGATGGATGGTTTGGACTTCCCATTCTGTCTGGTCCTACAATAACCAGTTTCTGGCAACCCTAAGCCATTGCCTTTCTGTTTACTCACGAAGATCATGGGGGGGTCTTGAATAATTTGGAAGCTTCCTTTTCCTTTAAAATTTATGTCCTGCTTATTTTCTTCCAAACTAGGAATCTCTTCACAATTTGAATTTGTCATTAGCCATTAAATACATTGTGTTGTAAAACCTAAAATGGTGAAGAATGGCACCATTGACTTTCTAAACCAGAGCCACAATGTGACACATAAGCATACACACACATTCAAAACACCACATAGGTGTACTTTCCCCTTTTACATTATACAGTTCTCTAAATCCACCTAAAAGCCTGTCTTTTTTATCTTTCTATTGATTCTTTGTGAATTTTACATCATGCACCCCAATCCCACTCATCTTCCTGTCCCTTTCTATCCTCCTTCTGCACATGCAACCTCCTCTCCCAAAAGAAAGGAAAGATTAAATAGAAACAGTCTTGGCACAGAAGCTGTAATGTGTCCCACAGCATACACTTTTGTCCATACATCTTCACTTGCAAAGGTTCATTGCAGTAAGTCATGCTTCTGATTCAAGGCCTCCAGCTTCTGCTGAACTATCAATACTGAATCCTCACAGGGGCTCTTCCTGGTTATCCTACTGTTGCCCTGTCATTGAGATCCTGCAGCTTTTGATCTGTAATACAAAAGGATTTTCACATGTTCTAGCAAACCACAGATGTGGTAAATAGTGAAGTGGACCAACACAGAGACCTAGGCCTGGGAGGTAGCTGAGAGGCAGCCCACCAGCTCTCTTGTGCCTGCACTACCTGGGCAAGTTCTCTAGCATTGCTCTGGTTAGCTTACCCAATGCTGAAACCTGTAGGGAACAGGACCAGCTCTCTGAGCTCTACCAGGTGGAGCTGACTCACCTGCACTTCTGCCAGTGGGTTCGTCAATACTGTGCTGCCCAGGTGAGGGCCAGATCTCACAGTGTAGGATGTGTCCCTATATCCAGTGAGGGACAGGGTCAGCTCTCCCACTCTTATGACATAAGGACTAGCTCTCCTGCCTGCTGCACGCTGGGAGGGGAGGCAAAAGGGAGCTACAAGCCTATCTTATTCATTTTAAAATTTACAAAATATTCCATTTTATATATTAACTATAATCAACTTCGCCAATTTTTATACTTTTTCTTACTATAATTGCTAATAATTCTAAGATTAATATTTCTATGCATATGCAAATTAACTCCACTGGTTATGTTGCTGTAAGTAATGTATAAGTATGGGTGCATGTGCATTTGTGCTTAAAAGTTGTAAAGGCATATTTAAGCTTTCATAAGTATTCTGGCTTTCTTTTTGCAAAATAATATGTGCATCATTTTGCATCTTGATTGGCAGTGTGAAAGAATGCTTACTGCATACACCTTTGATATCACTGGGTATTATAAATGTGTCTTTTGTCTTTAACAATTAAATGTAACATTGTGTTGTTTTCTTATTTGAATTATTTTATAAATGTAGTTATATATGTTATTTTACTTTCTATGCTGGTATAAGTGAAGAGACAAAAAGTAGCAGGACAGGTTCCAGCTTGTCCTCTAATCTCTATTTTAAGCAGCTGTCCTTGGGGAAACCTTGGGAAAAGCTGCTGTTACCTATCCTTGAGGAAGCATAAAACTGCTGTCTTTGAAGTGCTAAGCCCCCACCCTTGAGCTCTGGAAAAGAGACCACCTAGCATTCCCAGCAGTCAAAAATAGACATAACACCTATGGCCAGCTTGCAACAACAGAAACAACTGGTCACTGATAACTGAATGAGTTATTCATTCCTAGGTCAAAGACACTCCCTTTTCAGATGTGTGGTCTCTCCTAATTGTCTGAACAAATGCTGTCAGTTTGAAGGTTAACAACCCTTTACCCAGTTACCCAATCATATAATCCCAAGGCTTGAAAACCTCAGATTGCAAATTGTCCCTATATAAACCCTAAGCCCCTAGACCCTAATTTTCTAACCTGTGACCTGTTGTACAGGGAGGGTTTTGACTCAAGTTGGAACTCAAATAAAGACTCTCATGTGCTTGCACTGGAGTTGTGGTTCCTGGTGGTCTCTTGGAGGTCTCGCAAACTAGGCATAACATAAATGAGGATGTAGTAAAGAAACCACCAAACTGACTGCTTCATGGTTACGGAGAAGGTTTTTATTGTATATGAGAGAGAACAGTCAGTGGAAGAGCTTGAAGGGGCTCGAGACCCCATATGAACAACAATGCCAACCAACCAGAGCTTCCAGGGACTAAGCCACTACCCAAAGACTATACATGGACTGACCCTGGGCTCCAACCTCATAGCTAGCAATGAATAGCCTAGTAAGAGCACCAGTGGAAGGGGAAGCCCTTGGTCCTGCTAAGACTGAACCCTCAGTGAACGTGATTGTTGGAGGGAGGACGGTAATGGGGGAAGGATGGGGAGGGGAACACCCATATAGAAGGGGAGGGGGAGTGGTTAGGGGGATGTTGGCCCAGAAACCGGGAAAGGTAATAACACTCGAAATCTAAATAAGAAATACCCAAGTCAATTAAAAAAAAAAGAGAGAACAGTCAGAAGTGTCTGTAAGAGTCCAGAGCAGAACAAAAAAAGAAGAAGAAGAAGACCAGTTATGGCCAGAGCTAAAAAAGTGTAAAGAGCAGAAAAATCATATGGGTTTTAAGGAGACAAATAGCTGAAGGAAGGAAAGCCTGTGAACTGGAGCAGCCTGGGAACTTAGGGTAGAAGAAGAGGTGAGAATGGCCAGTATGTGAGTTGTAGACTTTGAAATGCATAAAGGTACACGTGAATACAGACTGCAGGTTTCTGGAGAGAAGCTTGAGCTTTGATATGTAAGGGAAATGGCTCTGTCTGCCAGGTAGAAGTTGCTTTACAAGTTGCTTAAGAATTCTGTTTCCTCACCTAAAGAAATGTTCAACATCTTTAGTCATAAGGGAAATGCAAATCAAAACAACCCTGAGATTTCACCTCACACCAGTGAGAATGGCTAAGATCAAAAACTCAGGTGACAGCAGATGCTGGAGAGGATGTGGAGAAAGAGGAACACTCCTCCATTGTTGGTGGGGTTGCAGACTGATACAACCATTCTGGAAATCAGTCTGGAGGTTCCTCAGAAAATTGGACATTGAACTGCCTGAGGATCCAGCTATACCTCTCTTGGGCATATACCCAAAAGATGCCCCAACATATAAAAAAGACACGTGCTCCACTATGTTCATCGCAGCCTTATTTATAATAGCCAGAAGCTGGAAAGAACCCAGATGCCCTTCAACAGAGGAATGGATACAGAAAATGTGGTACATCTACACAATGGAATATTACTCAGCTATCAAAAACAACGACTTTATGAAATTCGTAGGCAAATGGTTGGAACTGGAAAATATCATCCTGAGTGAGCTAACCCAATCACAGAAAGACGTACATGGTATGCACTCATTGATAAGTGGCTATTAGCCCAAATGCTTGAATTACCCTAGATGCCTAGAACAAATGAAACTCAAGACGGATGATCAAAATGTGAATGCTTCACTCCTTCTCTAAAAGGGGAACAAGAATACCATTGACAGGGAATAGAGAGGCAAAGATTAAAACAGAGACTGAAGGAACACCTTCAGAGCCTGCCCCACATGTGGCCCATACATATACAGCCACCCAATTAGACAAGATGGATGAAGCAAAGAAATGCAGGCCGACAGGAGCCGGATGTAGATCGCTCCTGAGAGACACAGCCAGAATACAGCAAATACATAGGCGAATGCCAGCAGCAAACCACTGAACTGAGAATAGGACCCCCGTTGAAGGAATCAGAGAAAGAACTGGAAGAGCTCGAAGGGGCTCGAGACCCCATATGTACAACAATGCCAAGCAACCAGAGCTTCCAGGGACTAAGCCACTACCTAAAGACTATACATGGACTGACCTTGGACTCTGACCTCATAGGTAGCAATGAATATCCTAGTAAGAGCACCAGTGGAAGTGGAAGCCCTGGGTCCTGCTAAGACTGAACCCCCAGTGAACTAGACTGTTGGGGGGAGGGCAGCAATGGGGGGGGTGGGGAGGGGCACACCCATAAGGAAGGGGAGGGGGGAGGGGGATGTTTGCCCGGAAACCGGGAAAGGGAATAACATTCAAAATGTATATAAGAAATACTCAAGTTAATAAAAAAAAAAGAATTCTGTTTCCTCTATACTCCAACTTGTGCTAAACCAAAATTGTCATTTTGGGGTTATCCATAGCCTTTTGGGGAACTGGGGTTCCCTTTGGACAGACATCCAGCTTTGGGGAAAGTAAGGTGATTGCCTTTTGATTCATTGTTTACCTTTTTAAATTTTACTTCCTTCATTATTAATTAAATGAAATCTATCTGGTAAGCAAAACTCATGCATATTCATGGGCTAGCATTCTTTAATACCCATACACTTGCATAACTTTGGCAATGATTAAAAAACACTATTCATGTTTCAAGATGTCATATCAGCCCTGTACCACACACACACATAATTTCTAATTCTCCACTGTTCAAATTTTAGAGACCACACTATTCAAATGACGTATTAGATTTTCATAAAATTCATCTTTGTTTTATGCCAAGATCATAGTAAAGGGGCATTCCCATTTCAACATTGCATCAAAATTGTATCTTTCAGTGATATCTTTAATACTTCCTTCAGTACTTCCAGGTTTCCCTTCAAGTCAAGTATTTGATATATTTGGTGCTTATTTGTATATATACTCTAACTCTGATTTCCATTGATTACAACTGTCCCATCACACACACAGAAAAAGTACTCTGTTCACCTAGAAAATGTGTGTGATGAACAGCAAAAAATCAAAGTACTATATAAGATCCAAGATATCATCCCCAGAGAGACTTTTAGTCAGAGACATTTGCCTGATAACCAACATGTACTAGGAAAACAAATAAACCCTGTAAGAATTCTACAACTCAGTGGTGGCAGATAGAAACATTGTCCCTCTTACCATTCTAAAAGGAAGCTAAAACATGGAGTTCAGATGGCCAAAAGAGGCCAACAGATACTTTACAATGGGAGATATGCAAATACAGGCTAGATATGCAACACAATCAGCCATCAAAGGAAAGCAAACTAAAGCCACTAGACCATAATGCTGCATCTCTGGAAGTTTCTGTTTCCTTCAGCTTTTAGTCCATTTCCTCACTTCACAGGAAACTTAAGCAATGATCCCTCTGGTTCCATGTAAGGTCTCTGTTCCCTGAGCCTTCTGGTTCCTTTCTGAGTGCTCCTCTAATGATTAACCATCATCCTGCCTGAGCTTCTAAACACACTTCAGTAATTCATTTGGAACGACTTTAAGCATTTTTGCAAGGAGACCCAGTTCTGAAATAGGAAAGTTCTCTAATATCAAGTAAATCTCTGTCATCACTCATTCTTTAAATCCTTCCAGGAAATAGAGGAATTCTCAAGTCTGGACAAGATAGCCAGAGAGTGAGTCACTCCCTACTGCTACTCAGACTCACTTCTATACACTGAATGCCTTAAAGCCACAGAGATTTCATCTTTCTAGAGACCAAATATCTCAAATAAGTCCAATGAAACTAATGCAAAGGCATCAGCAGGGACATTCTTCCTGAAGGCTTGAAGACAGGAAACTATTCCAGGAGTGGAGTTCTGTTGGCTGCTGCATCCCTTGACTTGCTGCCACATCCTTCTGACCCTCACTTACAATTACTTCCAGCAGCACATTGACTTCTACAAGAATGTCTTCGAGGGCTGTCAGAACTGGTTACTGCTGGACCACACAGAATAGGAAACACATTTTCTATCTCTGATGTAATGATTTTATCCCTCCCTAAATCATCAACACACTGCCTTCCTGTGACCACAACTCACCACTTCCAGAGCAACCCACCACTTCCAGAACTATGTTCAGATTTCAAGTCACCCTCCTAGTGGTTTGCTCTGACAAGGCCCCTGGGGTAAACTACTACATTCCTGTTGACTCATTAGGGAGCTGAGACTGAGGAAGGCTTCTCTCTACTCTCTTCTTGCTCTCTGGTTAAAGTTAAGTCTGAAAGTGGGCTCCTCGCTGCTCAAAGGCCCTGACATCTTAGAAAGGAAGCATCTCCTTGGGAAGCCCCATTCTAGTCCCCTGGTGTACCTCTTGTTCCTAAGGAGACCAATAAAGACACAGTCACATGCTCTGCACCACAGTGACCCTACTGCTTAGTAGTACTTCCATCATCCGCCCTCACTCTTTCCACATCAGGCTGGGACATGAGCAAAATGAACAGCAAAGAGTGTGAGGCACTGTGACTGTGTTAAGGACTGAGATATTCCCTTTTACAGGATTCTCCTAATTCTCCAGTGTTTTATAGGAGGGTCAACTTCTGAGTCCCCAGAGAATGATACTGCTGTGACAAAGGAGATGCCCTCTTGATTTTTCTTCATTTATCTCCCACTTAAGCAGCCCCTCTCCCTGCTCTCTAGTTGGATAGCAGAATCTATGCAGTTCCTTAACCTCCTTGTGAAGCCTGGTTTGATGTCCATTCCAGCCATGTATGCTCACAGGTGCTTCCTTGATTCTTATAAAACAGAGGAAGGACCTTTGCCATCATCACCTCAAACATGGCATCACACATCGTGTAACAATGCTCCTGAATGGTAAAACCCACTTAAGGGAAGAGGCAAGACAGTGGCATCGGGGCCTTGGCTCCTTTTTGGTCCCCTTTCCTCTGACCTCTTCTTTCTTATGAAGCCTATTCTCTGTGGTGTTTAAGAACATGAGTGGATTAGCTAAGCACAGCTCACTGCCCAGTCTACCTCCTCTGCATCAGACAGCCTAGAACTGTCTCTCAATGAACTTTTTGTCACTGAGAATAAGAAAGGTCTTTCACTACTGGGAGTTCCAAGGGGAACTGTCACTGTTCTGAGGAGCTTCACAGGAGCGCTCCTAGTGGAACTTGAGTGACTCTATGAGATGCTGAAGGCATCCCTGGTGAATCAAGTCATTTCAGAATCCCCCAGGCATCATGTAAGCTGAATGTTCAGCGGTGCCCAGGAGTCATCTTGTTGCTTTTCTTACACTCATCTGTAAGGTGATCCTTCCCAATACAGACTGCCTGGAGGCAGTCTGCAGAGGATCTTGGCATATAGATTATTTGCTTCAGACTAAGTGGTCTCATGAACTTAAAGAAGTCCTTGCAACAACCCTAATTGTGGAACTCACCCTCCAATTCCACTAAATCATGCTAATCCACAGTGGTCTAGCCCAAGTTTCTAGTATTTTCAGCAAGTGTTTCAGGTCCTGACCTGTTCACAGTGATGCCTTCTCTTTCTTTAGAATCTTATGCAAATTTTAATCACCTACTTTTTACTTTAAGGAATATGAGGTACCTGGTACATGGTGTGTGTAAACTAATGCAATGAGATTTGCTATTGACAAAGTCAATTCTATATTTCCCAGGGAAGCCCAACATACTCCTATGACAGGATTACATATTGAGCCCTGTTACTCAACATCAGAATCCCATAATACTTTAGTGTTCCTGCTCTGGACTCCCAGAAGATGTACCCATTTGTTTGCCAGAAGAACCGCTATGAGACTTGATCTTTTGTTGAAGGGACCAGTGTTCTCTCAAGACTCCCCAAGACCAAGTCCTCAGCACAGAGGAGATTTATTTTTGACAAAAAGACAAAATGTAGGGAGTAAGAGACAGAGACAGGACAGAGAGAGTGAAGGAAAAGAAGGAGAAAGAAAGGGAGGGAAGAATTATTATTTGTCCCTGTTGGGGAGTGGCAAAGGACTACCTCTGGATAGAGAGGAGACAGATGTTGCCCACAGACAAATAGTGGTTTATGAAGTTAAAATGGGAATCCCCATGACATAACAAGGTACTTCATTTAATTGGGCATGTTAATTAGGTGAGCCAAAGGGGACTTTTGATTGCTGGGTTTCAATACTTTGAGAGCTGGACCTTGGTAGTCAGCCTTTGAAGGAGGAAGTGGGTAAATAGGGAGTAGATCTTGGCAGCCAGCTTAGACTACATGTATTATTTCATTTGTGTTGTGATTCCTCAGGTTGTGTTTTTTTTTTAACTAGGACTGATTTTGTACAGCTTCTATTGTACATTTTCTATTTCAAAAACTTTTTATGTTAAAAGTTTAACCTGTCATTAATATCTCTGAATATAGCATTTTATTTTAAGAAAGGAAGAAAGAAAGAAAGGAAGAAAGAAAGAAGAAAGAAATGCAATCTAATGGTTTTTAGCAAGGCAGAGGGAACAGGGAGAAGGGCGAGGCCTGTCAGCCATGTTTGCCCTGCTTGGGCCTTCTTGGGTCCATTCATTTGTGCAAAGGAAGCTGCAGGTTAGAAATTGCCTCAGACCCCACACATAGCCTCAAGAGCAATTTTATAAAAGAAGGAGATGTTTCCATAGCATTGGACTTCTCCCAAGAAAATTCACTAACTGTCTGCTTCTATGACTGAACTAGAAGAGAAAGCTACCCTATCCAACCAAATAAAATCCCGTCAATTGAGGGAAAAAAGTTGGTGGTGGCCATTGTCACCTACTGCAGAGGTCTGAGGAGTCTGAAAGACCCATGGAATCTCCAAGGAATGAAAGAGTAGGAAGAAAGAAGTCTGCAGGGCCTGCAATGTCTCTACAAGAAATAAGAGGGAATAAGGCAGGTCTTACGAGAAGAATCTTTTAAAATATGGGCTCACAAAATTGGAAGGAAAGATGAGAGAACAGAATCATTCAAAGAGAAGGAAAATCGACACCTTTCACTGACACATCTCAGCCAGCAACCTGCAAACACAAAAATCATTCCTGATGAGCTTTGGGACTTCAGGAACTGGAGAAGCGCAGCTCTGGATGGCTCCCTCAGAAACAGATCATTGCTAAATAGGGACAGGGCTAGGCCCACCAGCCAGCTCCTGACATAGAACCTCAGAGGGTGTGACCTCTACTGCTTGCACTGATAGTGAAACAAAGCTAGGGGCAGCAGTGCTGCCTGTAGCCTACAGAACATCAGTCATACCTATCAATCCTGCAAAGCCATTTCAGAAATGAGGACTGGCCCTGGGACTGCTAGCCAGCCAGCCACCAATATGGATATGCCCTTGCTTCAGCCTGTGCTGTTTGCCCTGGTGGGAGGTAGAGAATGTGCTACCATAGTTTGGCCCACAACCTACAAGCTCAACAGGTATTTCTGGTGAGCCAAGATACAGGGCAGCTGATACAGAGGACAAGGTAGGGTGCAGCGTCCTGGAACTCCTGCAGAAATGTGTCATAACTGAATACAACCAGTCCTAGGCCTGCCAACCAGCACCCAGCATAAATCCATTGCAGCTGGCAGACCCTACTATTTGCCCTGCTGTGATATGGAGAATGCACAAAGGTCAAGCCTGGCAAGCCTTGTAGTGGCAGACATCAAGGGCAGGAAGGGGCAGATGCCTAGTTGCAACACCACCCTGATTCTGGGTAACAGCAAGGTATGAGACAAGTCTCAGCGATGGTCCAATATTTATGGAGCTCCAGAAAACAGAAACCTTGAAGCAGACCAACAACTCCTAGCAATGAATATTTGCATGTGAAGCCATCTGAACATTTATTTTAAAAAGTATACTATACGACACACTGCAGTTTCCAATGAAGAAGTACAAAAGACAGAAGAAGGAGTGGTGAGGGTGTTGTAGAGAGAGGCAGAACTAGAGACGCTAAGGTGGCAATGGATATGAAAGAAGGCTCCAAGGCTCCAGTAGATGGATACATGTTGTTGCTGAGTGGAGCCAACAGCAAGGTAGCATGCAGTAGCCTGGGGCTTGCACTCTCACACAACCCCAGAATATATTGTGCATCTGCACAATCATCCTGGTTCTAAGCAACAACAGGATGTCCAAGAAAAAATGGTTTATTTTCTGGACCAACCTCCTCAAAATATCTCTATAGTCCAATTTTGCCCCCCAAAGGCCACTTAGTTATCAGTAGTCCACTGTCCCAGGCCACGTTGAAGCCTGAGTTTAACATGAATGTCTGTGATCCAACAGCAGCAGGAACCATGTTGATGTTCCTTGCCATGGTTACCACTAAAAGCCACATGGACATTTGGATCTGAGCCAACACCTAAGGCCATGCTGATAGTCACATGCCCATAGGCCTTGTTGCCCTTGGAGGCCATATTGATGTGAATGGCCTGCACTGACACCTGAGCCCATGGTGATGTCCAAGTCAGTGTTACAGCAGAGGGCCATGTCTGAGTTTGTGATCTTAATGCACCCAGCGTCTGTGCAATGTACATGGCCCATGTTACCACTAGAGACTAGGTGGATGCCCATGGTCTATGCTGCAGCCTGAACTCATGTTGATGTCCAGGTGCTATGCTGCTACCCAGGGCCGTGTTGATGTGAGTGACCCACACTGTCATTTGAGACCATGGTGCTGCACTTATCCTGATGTATAACTGAGAGCTATGATGCAGCATCAGAGGGCAGAGTTGATATCTATACTACCACTGGAGACTATGCTTGGGTCCGTGGCACATGCTTATCCCAGAAACCATGAAGAAGTCCATGATTCATGCTCCGATTGACTGTAATGGGCAAGAAAGCTACTATTGATATGGTATTGATAACCACAGACTAACAGGTGAGAAAGGGGAACATGATGGCAATCCTTACCCCCAGCTCACCCCACTAGTCCAAAGACAGAAACATCCTAGACAGAAAGCCATTGAAGAGAACTCTTGGGGAAAGGGTTGAAGGATCCAAGGAGGACAGGGACTCCACAGAAAGACTAACAAAGCCAACTAACCTGCACCCATGGGGATGCCAGAGACTGAACCATCAACCAAAGAGTGAGCATGGGCTGGGCCTAGACCCCCACATAAATGTAGCAGAAATGTAGCCTGGCCTTTATGCAGGTCCCCCAACAACTGGAACAGGTGCTGTTTCTGAATATGTTGCCTGCCTATCGGTCCAGTTCCGTTAACTTTGATGCCTTGTCTGCCTCAGTGAGAGAGGATATGCCTGGTTCTGTAGTGACTTGATAAGTGTGGGGATGATGCCCAGAAGGGGGGTTCTCTCTTCTCAGAGGAAAAGGTAAGGGGAAAGTGAGTGGAGCATCTGTGTGATGGAGTACTAGGAGGAGAGGGAAGGCTGATATCTGGATGTAAAGCAAATTAATTAATAATATATATATATATATACACAAATATTTTTAATTGTTATCAGGAAACTGAAGTGTACCACAATTTATTGGTTCTGGCAGGATGTGGATGGGGAAGGACTCTGTTTCTTTTAAACAGCTGGCCACTGATGGTTAAACCATGCACTAGTGAATATAAGGACATTACAAATTGGACAGTTTTGTTTGTTTTTGCTTTGTTTACTTTTTTCTTTATCTTCTTCTTTGGGAGGGAGGTTGGGGGACCTGGGAGAACTGATAAGAGAATATGCTTGGGGTTCATGATGGAAATCCCCAAGTAATCAATAAAAATATTATGAACAAAACCTCTGGCCTCTAACATTTTAATAAACCTTGTAGACTTCTTGAGAACGTGTGTGTGTGTGTTTGTGTGTGTGTGTGTTTGTGTGTGTGTGTAATATACATGGAAGTATATTCAATATGTATATATATGTACAAATACTATATATGCATACATATATATGAAATAATTAACATCCTTTCAGTATGGATTTTGCCTCAATCTTTAAAGAAGACTCCAATAATAGCTTGGTGCTGTAAGAGGTCAGACAGTAAGACCCTCAAGACTTGTGGAAACATACAAAAAACCAAAGAAGCCATTTTGAAGGGTTGCTATTGGTGAAGAATTGAATAATATAGAACAACAAATAATAATATTAATGGATCATAAATAATGTGATAAAGTGAAAATAAGTATATAACACTGGTATTTGTGGATTAGTGGATAGATCAATAAATTAGTTAATTAATCAGAGGGTAAGGGAAGGGAAGAAAAGGAAAGATAAAGAAAGAATGTTCATTCTTAGGATAGAATTCAAATAGTAAATCTTAAATTTGGGAAAGAAATACTTGTGAAACATGACAGCAGTATTTCTTCAAGCTAATCATTAATGATAATAGAAAAGTAGCACCTTTCAATACATATTTCTCTATATGCCATCCTTCCCAAGTGATTAAAATTATATGCCTACATTTGGACAAAGGTTGTATCTTCAGATATGATGTACTACAAAGGACAAAAAAGTGGCTTATGTGTATTCCTGGACAAATGCACAGCTAAAACTAGTGATAAAATGACAAACAAAATCTATAAAATGCATTCTAGAATGATATCTACAAGATGCTGGTTTGGAAGTTCAGCCCTTGTTCCCTAACAACAATGACTTAACAGCCCATTAGGAGAAATTACTCCTACATACTTTCCTGCTGATGCCCAGTGAAGACAGACACGCTTTGGGTCTTTAGGTATCTAGATTATGAACTTTCCTCCCAAAGCAGGCCCATGTCTCCCATCTCAATGGGCTGGAGGCAGTGAAGGGATATGGGATGGGTGTCAAGGGAAATCACCACAGCTTGTGAGCACTTGACTAAAGACATTTCTTCAAAGCATGCAGCTTCACCCAAAGTGAGCATGAGGCTCAACACAGCAAAGAAGCTACAGAGCAACTGAGGCAATTCAAAGACAAAAACTTCTCTACACTCCACTGCCTAGGTGTCTCATTCCTTGTCACAGAGTCCCATGATCACCACCACTCCCTGTTCTTCTAATCAAGACACTAGAAAGACTGAGCACTAAAATGTGTTGCAAACTTAGATCCTCACAATCAGATCCTGTGTGTTTTTCAGCATGTTTGTCTGTACAGAGAAATTAATGACCCTCCAAGTGCCTGAGGGATTACTAGTTTTCCTTGTGTGCTCTTAGTTGGCCATTCAACATTGGCTGCTATCAGTGTGTTTTTTCTCTGCTTTAATTCCTAGAATATCAAGAAGAGGCAACTGATAATGAACCTTCTTGTCATCGTTTTCTTCACAGCTACTAAATGCCACAACCACCACAGCTCTCTGCATTCTCCTGTCCTGAGGGACCTCTGATGATCCTTACTATTGTAAGGACCTTTTCACTGTGTGTTTGTTGCACACTTGAAGCAGTTCTCCAGGAAGGAGCATAACATTGTGATACACAAATTTCCAAATACCATGACCCAGTCATCACATTTTAAGACTTTCATTTGTTTCTGAAAATTGAGTTTAGAGGCATAAGCTCCATCTTTAACAGCCCCAACAAGCCAGGTTCAGTCACCCAGGCACCAATTATATATATGAATTGTGAGATGGGCAGGGTAGCATGCAGCTTTAATCTCAGCACTTGGGAGGCAGAGAGAGGTGGATTTCTGTGAGTACAAGGCCAGCATGGTCTACACATTGAGTTCCAGGACAGCCAGGCTGGCATAAAGAGCACTGTGCTTGCCAGTCAGCAGGAAAGAACTACTGTTGAGCTGCAGAGATTACAAAGGTTTGGGGAGTTCATGGAGCAAAATATCTAAGAAAATACCCCAAAATAGCAGAAGGCCTGACCTGACACATAGGTGCTGTTTTATGAGTAATAAGACAGATGTAAACACATGGAAGTTATATGCACCACAAAGTGTTGAGAAATGCTAATTTTATGGGTTCAGGATTCTCAACTCAAGCAGTGCTCATATGGCTGTCACAGAGAGTTGGAGAAGGGTTGAAAAGTTTTGGGTAGACCTCCATGGACAATTAGGACTTTTGCTGAAGAGTGAAGGGTCCAAATGGAATCAGCTATCAAGAGTTCTAGCCAAACTTTTCATGGTTTCTCCACTTGGTAGGTATGAGACAGGAAAATGGATGAATGGAGTGTTGTCTAGAGATAGCATATTTAGGGAATAGGTCATAACCATCATTGTTTATAATGGATATGTAAAGGTGTTGCAACTGGACTATTTCTGAAATGTAACAATTGTGGCAAAGTTAGATAATGTGAATTCTGAGTTGAAGACTAGGTTGATAGAAAATTAATAACCTGGAAAGGAACTCCTGGTAATTAAATAATGCTACAATGTATCTTCCAAGCTATTCTGCTTTTTTTCCCCATTGGCCCCATCTCACTTGACAAGAGATGAGCCCGTGGATCCAACTCCACTATGAATAAATCTCTTCAACTTTCACTTCTCTACAAGGAATACTTCCTCTGTCCCTAGCCTTCTAGAAATATGGTCTTCAGCCACCATTCATGCTCATACTCTGAAATAAATCAGCCCCAAATATACACTGTCTTTATTTCAAATATAATTTTGTTTTAAGGATGGTGTTTTAAATAACAGAGACTCAAAGGATAAACGTTCATCATGTTGATTTTAATACAGCTGATATGAACTTGTTTTATCCAATGTATTGATTGCATTAAACAAATATTGCAGACACATTTTCTTCTCAAGCAAAACCTTCTTTTCCTACCCTTTACTACATAGCCACTATTCTGCTCTTGATTTTAACTACCATTCACAACTTACATTAGTGATATATACAATATAACTCTTTACTCTAAAATTCACTCATAACAAGTAAATACCTGGTACCAAAGTTAAATCAGAAACAGATAAACCATTTAAACAACGCCATAACTCCTAAAAAAAGTAGAAGCAGTAATTAAATGTCTCCCAACCAAAAAGCCCAGGTCTAGATGGGTTCAGTACAGAATTCTATCAGACCTTCATAGAAGAACTCATACCAATACTACCCAAACTATTCCACAAAATTGAAACAGACATAGAGCTACCGAATCCTTCTATGAAGCCACAATTACTCTTATACCTAAACTACAAAAAAACCCAATAAAGAAAGAGAACTTCAGACCAATTTCCCTTATGAATATTGACACAAAAATACTCAATAAAATTCTTAAACCTAATCCAAGAACACATCAAAACAGTCATCCATCAAGATCAACTAGGATTTTCGTCCCAGGTATGCAGGGATGGTTTACTACACAGAAAACCATCAACATAATCCACTATAGAAACAAACTGAAAGATAAAAACCACACAATCATTTCATTAGATGCAGAGAAAGCATTTGACAAAATTCAACATTCCTTCATGAAAAAAGTCCTGGAAAGAACAGGAATTCAAGGACCATACCTAAACATAGTAAAAATCATATACAGGAAACCAGTAACTAACATGAAACTAAATGGAGAGAGACTTGAAGCAATCCCACTAAAATCAGGGACTAGACAAGGCTGCCCACTCTCTCCCTATTTATTCAATATACTTCTCGAAGTCCTAGCCAGAGCAAAGAGACAACAAAAGGAGACCAAAGGGATACAGATTGGAAAAGAAGAGTCAAAATATCACTATTTGCAAATGATATGATAGTATATTTAAGTGATCCCAAAAGTTCCACCAGTAATAACCTGATAAACACCTTCAACAAAGTGGCTGGCTATGAAATTAACTCAAATAAATCTGTAGCCTTCCTCTACACAAAAGAGAAACAAGCCAAGAAAGAAATTAGGGAAATGACACCCTTCATAATAGTCCCAAATAATATAAAATACCTCAGTGTGACTTTCACCAAGCAAGTGAAAGATCTGTAGGATAAGAACTTCAAACCTCTGAAGAAAGAATTTGAAGATCTCAGAAGATGGAAAGATCTCTCATGTTCATGGATTGGTAGGATTAATATAGTAAAAATGGCCATTTTACCAAAAGCGATCTACAGATTCAATGCAATCCCCATCAAAATACCAATCCAATTCTTCAGAGAGTTAGACAGAACAATTTGCAAATTCATCTGGAATAACAAAAAACCCAGGATAGCTAAAACTATCCTCAACAATAAAAGGACTTCCAGAGGAATCACTATCCCTGAACTCAAACAGTATTACAGAGCAATAGTGATAAAAACTGCATGGTATTGGTACAGATAGACCAGTGGAATAGAATTGACCCAAAAATGAACCCACACACCTATGGTCAATTGATTTTTGACAAAGGAGCCAAAACCATTCAATGGAAAAAAGATAGCATTTTCAGCAAATGGTGCTGGTTCAACTGGAGGTCAGCATGTAGAAGAATACAGATCGATCCATTTGTATCACTCTGTACAAAGCTTAAGTCCAAGTGGATCAAGGACCTCCACATCAAACCAGATACACTCAAACTAATAGAAGAAAAAGTGGGGAAGCATCTCGAACACATGGGCACTGGAAAAAATTTCCTGAACAAAACACCAATGGCTTATGCTCTAAAATCAAGAATCAACAAATGGGATCTCATAAAACTGCAAAGCTTCTATAAGGCAAAGGACACTGTTGTTAGGACAAAATGACAACCAACAGATTGGGAAAAAGATCTTTACCAATCCTACAACTGATAGAGGGCTTATATCCAAAATATACAAAGAACTCAAGAAGTTAGACCACAGGGAGACAAATAACCGTATTAAAAGATGGGGTTCCAGATGCCCTTCAATAGAGGGATGGATACAGAAAGTGTGGTACATCTACACAATAGAATATTACTCAGCTATCAAAAACAACGAGTTTATGAAATTCGTAGGCAAATGGTTGGAACTGGAAAATATCATCCTGAGTGAGCTAACCCAATCACAGAAAGACATACATGGTATGCACTCATTGATAAGTGGCTATTAGCCCAAATGCTTGAATTACCCTAGATGCCTAGAACAAATGAAACTCAAGACGGATGATCAAAATGTGAATGCTTCACTCCTTCTTTAAAAGGGGAACAAGAATACCCTTGGCAGGGAAGAGAGAGGCAAAGATTAAAACAGAGACTGAAGGAACACCCATTCAGAGCCTGCCCCACATGTGGCCCATACATATACAGCCACCCAATTAGACAAGATGGATGAAGCAAAGAAATGCAGGCCGACAGGAGCCGGATGTAGATCGCTCCTGAGAGACACAGCCAGAATACAGCAAATACAAAGGTGAATGCCAGCAGCAAACCACTGAACTGAGAATAGGACCCCCGTTGAAGGAATCAGAGAAAGAACTGGAAGAGCTTGAAGGGGCTCGAGACCCCAAAAGTACAACAATGCCAAGCAACCAGAGCTTCCAGGGACTAAGCCACTACCTAAAGACTATACATGGACTGACCCTGGACTCTGACCCCATAGGTAGCAATGAATATCCTAGTGAGAGCACCAGTGGAAGGGGAAGCCCTGGGTCCTGCTAAGACTGAACCCCCAGTGAACTAGACTGGTGGGGGGAGGGCGGCAATGGGGGGAGGGTTGGGAGGGGAACACCCATAAGGAAGGGGAGGGGGGAGGGGGATGTTTGCCCGGATACCGGGAAAGGGAATAACACTCGAAATGTATATAAGAAATACTCAAGTTAATAAAAAATATATATATATAAAAAAAGATGGGGTTCAGAGCTAAACAAACAATTCACAGCTGAGGAATGCCGAAAGGCTGAGAAACACCTAAAGAAATGTTCAACATCTTTAGTCATAAGGGAAATGCAAATCAAAACGACCCTGAGATTCCACCTCACACCAGTCAGAATGGCTAAGAACAAAAACTCAGGTGACAGATGCTGGCAAGGATGTGGAGAAACAGGAACACTCCTCCATTGTTGGAATTGCAAGCTGGTACAACCATTCTCAAAATCAGTCTAATGGTTCCTCAGAAAATTAGACATAGTAGTACCTGAAGACCCAACTATACCACTCCTGGGCATACACCCAAAAGATGCTCCAACATGTAACAAGGACACATGCTCCGCTATATTTATAGCAGCCTTATTTATAATATCCAGAAGCTAGAAAGAACCCAGATGTCCTTCAACAAAGGAATGGATACAGAAAATGTGGTACCTTTACACAATGGAATACTACTCAGCTATTAAAAAAATGACTACATGAAATTTTTAGGCAAATGGATGAAACTAGAAAATATCATCCTGAGTAAGGTAACCCAGTCACAAAAGAACACACATGGTATGCACTCACTGATAAGTGGATATTAACCCAAAAGCTTGGAATATCTAAAAAAAATCACAGATCATATGAATCTCAAGAAGAATGGAGATCAAAATATGAATGCTTCATTTCTTCTTAGAAGGGAGAACAAAATATTCACAAGAGGAAATTCAGGGGCATAGAGTGGAGCAGAGACTGAAGAAAAAGTTCATCCAGAGACTGCCCCACCTGGGGATCCATTCCTTATGCACCCACCAATCCCAGTTACTATTGCTGATGCCAAGAAGTGCTTGCTGACAGAATCCAGATATGAATGTCTCCTGAGAGGCTCTGCTAGAGCCTTACTGATACAGATGAGGATGCTTGTAGCTAACCATTGGACTGAGCATGAAGACCCCAATGGAGAAGTTTAAAAAAGGACAGAGGAGCTGAAGGTGTTTTCAATCCCATAGAAAGAACAACAATACCAACCAACCAGACTCCACCAGAGCTCCCAGGGACTAAACCACCAATCAAAGAGTAGCATGGAAGGGCCAGTGGCTCCAGTCACGTATGTAGCGGAGGATGGTATTGTCCAGCATCAACAGGAGGAAAAACCCCTTGGTCCTACGAAGGCTCATTTCCCCAATGTAGGGGAATGCAAGAGCATTGAGGTGGAATTGAGTTGGTGGGAGTGGGAGCATCCTGATAGAAGCGGGGGGATGGGAGGAAGTATTGGAGAGGGGGGAAGGAGATAACATCTGAAATGTAAATACATAAATTATCCAAGAAAAATTAACTTTAAAAAAAGAAAATTACTGGATCATTTTAAAACTCAATTTATTAATCTGAAAAATATAAGAAATACTGGTACATGAAAGACTCATTGGAAGAACTGATTGGAACTCAATCAACCCAAGTTCTTGGTACATGAATATAGCAAGCATGTGGCAAATATTACTTACTGTTGCTAAGTTAATAAAGGACTAGCCATCCCCGACAAGTAACTCTGTGGGTATTGATGAATTTAATTCCCACAGAAAACCTAAGAAAGAATATCATGTACATTGACAAATTAAAAAAAATCTGAGGCCCAAAGGGAATAAGCAGTTGCTAAGAAAGGAAAACAAGTCTCTCCATCTCACAGTCAGGCATTACCCCTGGGGTTTGGATAGATAATCATCTGACTGACAGAGACAAAGAGTATGAAGGTTGTACTACACAGCTGCTCCAGTTCTTTCATCATCTCTGTTACTAAGGCTACCAACCTCAAAGGGCATGGCCCAAAACCCACAATAGATAGATAGGGAACAACTTTGCCCCACTCCTATCCCTGTTTGGCCAAGCCCATTGCTTCCATGGCCTCTCCTAGGATCATTCAACTAATCTCAAGACATAGTCCCTCTGGTATTCCCTAACAAGGTTCTAGGTGGGAACACATTTTATCCTTGAGGATTTACTATGGTTACAATGGGGCTCTTCTGATTTGCCTTCTTTCTTGGGTTTCTCCTTCACTCCCAGACACAAAGCAGCTTCTCTCCTCAGCCACAAGCTTAGAAGTCAGCCTGGCTCAGTCCTCAAATCCTCTTTATGGCAGGCATATAAAGGAGATATATTCTCAGCCTCAAGACCCTGTTCAGACCTGGCTCCACCTCTGGTTCCCTGTGTAACTTTGAGACAGCAAACAGCCCTTTATGCCACTATCTCTTAAACTGAGCTCGTGTCCTCTCTCCTCTGTGTGCCTGTAGACAATGAGGGTGATGAAGTCATGGAAAAAATTCTGGATCCCACTGTGATGTGAAGCTCCACTTGCCTCACCATGGTGGTGTTTACTAGGGCTTGTGTCTTTGACATGAACTTGTCAGTTCCCAGATCTCCCCTCATTCCTTGGGACTAATTTTGAGGTCCCAAGAGGCTGACATTATGATGGAAAGTCCTCAGGACAGAGACGCTTCTGCCTCTCTTTTTCTTGCTCTCCTCTATACATACATATAACACCTTATTGCCATCACTAAAGCTGAATGAGTTTGTGTGTTCTTTGTTGCCTCACACCACTTCTATGAAATCAAACTGATGCCTGTTCAATCACCAGGTGAGTATTCATGGCCCTTCCTCTGCCCATAAGTCACCAGATGGGGCTTCAGCTGTTTCTCTGACTTTCTTGGTCTTACACATATGTTAATCAGTGAGACAAAGCAGCATAGATACTTACAGCCAATCTTCCCCAAGTGAGGGTGAGATCAGGTTCCGCATTAACAATGGTCCCCACCCCTGATGGTCCTCACAAGATCCCATCAACCACAGACATCTTGGAGAGTGCTGGTAGGTGATTTTACAAATGCTTATTCTCTTGTTCATTGAGAACAAAATAATAGCTATCATTCTGTGCCATGGTATGACTTTTAAACGGGATAATAATTGCTGTGATTGTAAAATGATTTGTAGAGTTCATATTGAAGAGGATTTGTGTTTCTAGACCTTCATGCTATACCTAGATTCATCCCAACTGCCAGGAAACCTATGCTTTTAACTCAACTTGCACTTCAAGCCCTTCAAAGCATAGCTCTTTCCAATTGATAGTGGCCTGATAAAAGTTATCTTTTGATGATTCTTGTTAACAACCTATGCATGGTTTAGGATTTTTGGGTTTTGGTTTTGTTATTTATTTCTACTTTTATGTAGAATTTGGATTTGTCAAGAGTTTCAGCCATTCATTTATTTGGGAAGTGGTGCATGAACACAGTGAGTCGAATAATACAGGTGCCAATAATGCTGCCATCCTTCTCAGTTCTCCTCTTCCAAGGAGAACCAGATGTTGTATTCTACCAAATATTAGTATGCCACACACAACACTGGTGTGTTTTTCTTTAGAAATAGGCATATATTTTAATCAGTGAATTGTGTATGTATTAGACAGTTGACCTGTTACAAGTTAAAAAACATATTGACAGTCAAGCAATACCAGTTCCTTTACCTGCTATACCACAACAATAATGGTGCACACTTTTTAAATAATTCCTTTTATTTTTGAGATTATTATATAATTATATCATTTGTACGGAGGAAAGGGAAGAGAGAGGTAACATAAGTTCCAATTTTACGTGTTCAAATAGCTATGATTTAAATTTCTCCACCACACTGAAAGATCCTGTTGTTTTCCTTCTTGCAAGTTTCCTTAAAGAAATTCATGCAGCCAAATAATAGAGCCAATGGGACCACTGTTACTGAGTTCATTCTGCTGGGATTGGTGGAGACACCACAGCTGTGGCCAGTTGTCTTCATACTCTTCCTCTTGGCTTATATGATAACAGTTGGGGGCAACCTCAGCATCCTGGCAGCTGTCTTGGTGGAACCCAAACTGCACACGCCCATGTACTTCTTCCTGGGGAATCTGTCAGTGATGGATGTGGGGTGCATCAGTGTCACTATTCCCTCCATGTTGGTTCGGCTCTTGGCCCACAAGCTTACAGTTCCATATGGAGACTGCCTCACACAGCTCTTCTTTTTCCATCTGCTGGCTGGGGTTGACTGCTTCCTATTGACAGCCATGGCTTATGACCGCTTCCTGGCCATCTGCCGGCCCCTTACCTATAGCACCCGAATGAACCATTCAGTCCAGAGGATTTTGGTGGCTTCATCCTGGGCTTGTGCCTTCAGCAATGCACTGACCCACACTGTGGCCATATCCACACTTCACTTCTGTGGCCCCAATGTGATCAATCACTTCTACTGTGACCTTCCCCAGCTCTTCCAGCTCTCCTGCTCCAGCACCCAGATCAATGAGCTGCTGCTCTTTGGAGTGGGTTTCATAATGGCGGGAACCCCCATGGCACTCATTTTCACCTCCTACATCCACGTGGCAGCTTCTGTTCTGCGAATTCGCTCTGCTGAAGGCAGGAAGAAAGCTTTCTCCACATGCAGCTCTCACCTCACTGTGGTGGCCATATTCTATGGCACAGGCATGTTTAACTACATGAGACTTGGTTCCACCAAACTTTCTGATAAGGATAAAGCTATTGGGATTTTCAACACTGTCATCAACCCTATGCTGAACCCACTCATCTACAGCCTCAGGAACCCTGATGTTCAGGCCGCCCTCTGGAGGGTACTCACAGGGAGACGGTCAGAAGCTTGAAGAGGTCTCAAGGCCCCTTCCACATATTTAACTTAAAACTACAGCTGAATATAGAGGTCTCCTCTAGTTTCAAAAACTAGAATAAATTTTCAGAGCTCTTTCATTTCATAGCTTAATTTAAGGAATGATAATTATTGTTTCCCAAAGAGATCATATTCGTGTATAGACATTTGTGTGTACATAGGTCCTCTTAGGTCTGCCCTTTAATGTGTTCTACCTTTAGTTAGTGTATTTTTCCTTTAGCTGGAGTTCCCAGAATGTCTCAGAAAACATTTCCCCAGGCAGTCTTATTTCTTCCTCAAGTTTGGAGAAAGTTTGTCTGTGTATGAACCTAACTCTTGAGGAGAAATGACTCATTCCTCCTATAAAACTATATGTGATTCAGAGGGAATGAGACAAATCTTTCTCTCTGGTTTTATTCCCTAATAACTGCTGAGTGCAGCTCACAGACCCAACTCTCTACATTCCAAAATTCCACTCACATGAGACAGAAAAAGAGCTTCCCTCAATTATCATCCTCACATTTCTAAATTTTTGAAAGATAAAGATTTATAATCTAAACATTTTAAAACTTTAAATTCCACACCACTCAATATTAAATTCCTCTGTAAATTCTCACTCTCACCTCTAATCCCCAAATCTGTGAATTTTAGTGTCAATGCAGATCACACTCTGATGACTCATCTTGTCAGTGAAACAGTGTAGCTCTAGTCTAGAATGTTCTCAATATTGTTTTCTGTTTATCAGCCTTCTATCAAGTCATAGCTTAAGTGCATCTTCCTCTTCACACTTTTTTAGAACTAATCATCAATTCTTAACAGTGCTACTGTCTCGTTGATATGTCTCTATTCTATAAATCTATCTAACACTCTCATATGATCTGAATCTATGAATTAACTTCTCCATGATGTATGATGTGAGTGGGTAGACTGGAGGGATAGGCTAAGAGAGAGATGGAAAGAGGACATAAACGAAGGTAGTAGGTAGAGGATTCATGGGTAAATGCAAATAAATAATGTGGAAAAAAGGAGAGATTGGATTCAAGGATCAAGTGGATGAGAAGAAATAGCAGAAGCATTAGAGAGGCTGACATAGCCTCCAGGGATAGAACAGCAGATGATAAATAATGCAAAAATGGGTTAGATACGAAGAAGCTATTAGAAGATTTCAGAGGGATAAAATTTATATATCAGAAATTCATGCTTTGGGTTTCCTATTCTGTGTGGTCCAGCAATAACTGTTTTTTTACTGCCCTGAAGCCATTATTATAGCCTGTCCTCTGCCCTAAGAAAACAGTATCTGAAGTTTTGCTGATTGTGCTAGAGTGCATGAGGCCTCATCTGCCATTTCTCTACCCAGAGGGTCATGGAGAAGGACTGCCAGAGGAGGAAATACAGAAGTGATAGGGCATGTACTGGGTGTTTGTCCAACAAAGATTGTCACTATTACCTGGGTCACATTTCTGCCTTCTGATTCCAGCCTACTAATGCTGTCCAAACAGAGGAAAGAAGGATCTTTCTTGATTATGTTTCACTAATCATACATACTTCAGGATACACACAATGAGCTTCCTACAAGAATCTAGAAAAGACTCTCAGATTGTACTCTGCTGTTCACAATGTTCTTGAACTCACATAATTTGTTTTTTCCCTCTCTTGACCTGTACTTGGCAAAATGAACAAGGTTCTCTCACCACTAATGTTTTTGGTTCGGTTAATCTATATATCTAGGAAGATTCTCATTCTATTGATGTGTGGAATGGCCATCCCTTCCACCAGCACTTCTCAGCATTTAACACTGCAGCAAAACATATTCCATTTGACTCAAGATCACTGAGTCACAGGCCTTTCACCACCCTGCTATTCATGCTGTGTTTCAAGACATAACTTACCTAGTAACTCACCATGGCACCATCAGTGAGGTGAAATGGAACAACAGGCATCAGTATCACAAAGAAGCACTTCTGGCATTGAACACACTTCTCTGTTCATCCAAAACGATTTTGGGGTTTCTTGAACAATTTGGAAGCTTCCTTTTCCTTTGAAATCTATGTCCTGTCTACTTTTATTCCAAACTAGAAATCTCTTCCCAATTCAAATTTGTCATTAGCCATGAAATATGTTTTATTGTAAAAGCTCAAATGGTGCAGAATGTTGACACTGCCTTTCTACACTAGAGTCATGACAATGAGCCACACACACCCACTCACATACACATTCAAAACACCACATAGGTTCACAAAGAACTTTCCTCTTTTACATTATACAGATCTCGAAACCAACATACAAGCCCATCTTATCCATTTTTAAATTTACAAAATACTCTACTTTGTATATAAACTGTGATCTACTTCACCAACTCGTTTACAGTCTTCCTTTTGTACCCGTTAATAATTCTAAGATAGTATTTATCGTGATTCCATGCATATGCAATTATCTCCAGTGGTTAAACTCCTACAAGAAATGTATACGTGTGGTTGCCCCCAGTACATATGTAGCAGAGAACTGCCTTGTTTGTCCTCAATTGGAGAGAATGAGCCTAATCCTGTAGAAACTTGAGGCCTGAGGGAAGAGGGATGCCAGTGGGGCACCCTCTCACAGGCAAAGGAAAGAGGAAATGGGATGAAGAATTCCAGGAGGGGAAGCAATGTCTGAAATATAAATAAATAAAAGAATTAATAATTATAAAATACTTTTAAAAAACAAAGAAAAATATAATCTTTGATAAGTATTCTTTCTTTTTGTCCCCTACAAAAAATATGTAGCATTTTCCATCTTGGTTGGCAGTGTAAGAGAATGCTTATTTCTACACACGTTTGATGTCACTACATATAATATATCTTTTGTCTTTAACAATTAAATATAACATTAATTTATTCTCATATGTGTCTATAAGGAGGACAAATACCCAAGAGGAGGGAAGCATGTGAACTGGAGCAGCCTGAGAGTTTAGGAAAAAGGAGGAGGTGAGAAGGACCTAGTACATGCTAGTACACACTTTGAAATGCATAACAGGTACCTGTGAATAGTGACTGGGTATATCATCGAGAGACCAGCATGGGCTTTGATTTGTAAAGGAAATGGCCCTGTCTGGCAGGCAGAACCCTTTTCATAGGCTCCTGAGGAATGCTCTTTTCTCTATTGCCTAACTTGAGCTGAACCAAAACCATCACTTTAGAGTTATCCACTACTTTGGTGAGAAATGGGGTTCCCTTTAGACCTGATATCAGGTTTTGGGAAGTGCAGTGGTTACCCCTTTGGTTAGTTTATATAACTCTTAAATTTTTACTCCCTTCTAATTAAATAAAACTTATCTGGTAGATAAAAACTGTACATAATCGTGGTCTAGGATGCTTTAGTATCTATATACACTGTATAAATTTTGCAGTGTACTACACACACACATGATCTGTAATTCCCCATCTGTCCTTAACAGTTTGTGCCCTCATTGCCCAAATTGAGTTTCTCATTTTCATGAAATTTATCTTTGTTTTTTGTCAAGCCATCAGGAAGACAAATAAAAGCCATAAGGCCACGAATGCTGAGCTTCCAGAGATTCTGTTCCCTTCAGCCTTTAGTCCATTTCCTCATTATAGGAATATCTTCTGAAGCTTCTCAGAAAACTTAGGCATTGATCCCACTGGTCCCCTGTAAGGTCTCCACTCCCTGAGCCTTTTGGCTCCTTCCTGAGTGCTCATCCAATGTGACGACTGTGGTCCTGCGTCAGCTTCCACACCAATCTCAGTGGTTCATTAGGACCATCTTCAAGCTTTTTTGCAAGAAAATCCAGTTCTGAAGTGGAGAAAGTTTTCTCGCAGCAGGTAAATCTCTATTATCATATACATGCTCAGTCTTCTGCTATAACTTAAGGTTCTCACAATCCCTCCAGGAAATAGAGGAATTCTCACATCCCAACAAGATGCCTCGAGAGCAAGCCAACTCCCTACTGCTAATTTCTAATACACTGAATGCCTTAAAACCACAGAAATCTACTATTTCCTCTTTCTAAAGACCAAATAAGTCCTGTAAAACTAATGTAAAGGCATTGTCAGAGACAGTTGTTCCTGAAGGTTCTAGGGAAGAAACTGTTCCATGCCTGTAGTTCTATTGGCTCCTGGCATTCCTTGACTTGCTGACACATCCTTCCAACCCTCATTTCCCATGACTTTCATGAGCATGTTGCCTTGTCTTCTACAATAATGTCTCTAGGGATGTAAGAACTGGTTATTGTTAAACCACATACAATAAGAAACCCAATTCTTTCTCCAGGGTTATTAACCTTTATCCCTCCCCAAACCAACAGCACATTGCCTTCCCAACAACACACCTACCACTTCCAGAGCAACCCACCACTTGCAGAACAATTTTCAGGTCCCAAGCCACCCTCCCAGTGATACTCTCTGATAAGGCCCCTGGGGAAAACTACTACATTCCTGTGGACTCATTAGAGAGCTGAGAATGAGGAAACCTTCCTTCTACTCCTCTTTCCTCTCAGAGTCTCCACTTGTACTCAGGTTCAAGTTAAGTATGAAAGTCGGCTCCACTCTGCTCAAAGGCCCTGGGCTGACATCTGGGAAGGAAAACATCTCCTTGAGAAGCCCCATTGCATTCCCCAACTATACTTCTTGTGTCCAGGGAAACCAATAAGGATATAGTCACATGCTCTGGGCCACAGTGACCCTATTGTTCAGTGGGACTTTCATCATCTGCCTTCACTTTTTCTACATTAGGCTGGGTCATGAGAAAACCACAATTGCAAAGATTGGTGTGAGACACTGTGACTGCGTTAAGGGTTGAGATGCTTCCATTTAGAGCTCTCTCCTAATCTCCCTGTTTTTTATAGGAGGGCTCACTTCTGAGTCTCCATAGCAGATATCCTTATGCTTTTTCTTCACCTAGATGCCATTTAAGCAGTCCTTCTCCTGCTCTCTGGATGGACAGCAGAGTCTGTGTAGCTCCTCATCCTCTTCTGTGAACCTTCACTGTTTTAATGTCTGTTCCAGTAAGGTGTGCTCACAGGTCCTTTCTCGGGTCTTATAAAACCATGAAAGGACTTTTGCCATCATCACCTCAAACCTGGCATCATTCATAATGTAACAATGGTCCTAGAATGTTAAATCCACTTAAAATAAGAACCATGACAGTGGCTCAGAGGCCCTGACTCCTTTTCTGGTCCCTTTCTCCCTGATTTCTTCTAACTTATGAAGCTATTTTCTGTGGTATTTAAGAATATCACTGGATTAGCTAAGCATAGTTCACTGCCCAGTCTACCTACATCATCTGAATCAGACACCCTAGAAGCTTCCCTCAATGAACTTTTCATCACTGAGAATAAGAAGGGACTTTCACCTTTGGGAGTTCCAAGGGGGAACTGTCACTGTTCAGAGAAGCTTCACAAGGGGGTACCTAGTGGGACTCAGGTGACTCTGTGAGATGCTGAAAGCATCTCCGGTGAATCAAAAGTCATTTCAGAATCCCCCTGGCATCATGTAAGCTGAACGTTCAGTGGTGCTTCAGGAGCCATTGGTTCTTTTCTTATACTCATCTGTAAGGTGATCCTTCCCAATATCTGTCTGGAGACAGTCTATGGAGGATCTTGGCATGTAGATTGCTACAGACCAAATAGTCTTATGAACACAGAGCAGTCCCTATAACAACCCTCTACCTAGAACTCACCCTCAGGATCCCTCAATCCATACTAATCCACGAGAGTCTAGCCCATTTTTCAATGTGTTCAGAAAGTATCTCAGGTCCAGTCTTTCTTTAGAATCCCATGCATGTTTTAACCACCTGCTTTTTTTGTTTAAGGAATGTGAGATACCTGGTGTGTGTAAAGCATGCAGTGAGTTTTGCTATTGACAAAATCAACCCTACAGTTTCCAGGAAAGCCCTCCATACATCTCGAGGCAAAACTGCAGATAGAGTTCTGTTACTCAACATTAGGACCCCAGTAATACCCTAGTGTTCCAGCCCTGATTACCAGAGGATTTATCTATCTATTTATTTCCCAGAAAAACCATTATGAGACTTTTTCTTTTATTGAAGGGACTGGTATTAGCATAAGACACTCCAAGACCAACTTCCAAGCACAGAGATTTATTTGTGCCAGGGGGAAAAAAGGGAGGAAATATGAGACAAAAAAAGGAGGGAGAAGTGGAATGGAACAAGGAAGATGGGGGGAAGGAATATTTTCCCAGAGTGGGGTGATAAACACTGCCTCTGGATGGAGAGGAGATAGGCAAATGACAGTTTTTAAAGGTAATGGGAGCAACCCCTTATTAGGATGATGTATTTAATTTGATTGGGCATGTTAATTAGTGTAGGTTGATGTCATTATGCAGGTGAAGGCAGACACAAGATAAAATGAGGCCTGTCACTGAGTGAGAAGGAGGGAAGGCGGGAACAGAGGTTTTAGAAGGAGAGGAAGAATTATCAATTGATTGTGAGTTTATTGAGTGGATGTATTGTGGATTGAGAATTTAGCATATACATCTGATTGTTAAGTTACAGTCTGTTGAGTCTTGATTTTACCAGGTAGTTGGGAGTTTATAGTTTAACTAAAAAAAAACAGAGTCTATGGCAGGGAGCTGCAATAGGATAGCTGCTGCTGGACTTCTAGAGCCCTTATTTTACCAGGTAGCTGGAACCAGAAAGTTCTCAGCTAACAGAAAGCCACCAGGAGAGATGCTAACCAAAGATAAATTATGGTTAGTTCCATATGACCCTCCGGTACTGGAACTAACTCTAAAGATCGGCGTGGCAAGGCACCACACTGGAGTGACTCTCAGACCACCTGGATCTGAGAGTACTTGGGAGCAGCATGGAGCCACTGAGACTAAAGAACCCCACAGTGCCATGTGGCCCCATGGGTGCCAGCACTAGCTCAGGTTAAAAGGTTCTGTGTTTTTTTTAATATTTACTGCAACAAATGGGTGCTTTTGCTTGATGATCTTTAATACTTTGACAGCTGGACCTTGGTAGTCAACCTCAAGAGGAGGAAGTGGCCAAATAAAAAAATAGACATTGGTGGCTAGCTTTAGGAATGTAATCTAATGGTTTTTAGCAAGGCTGAGGGAATGAGGCCTGCCAGAGCCATGTTTGCCATTTTCAGACTGGCTAAAAAGCCTTTATTCCCGCCACTTTGTTTTAGAACTGGGTTGCTAAGTTTGGGTAAGTAGGTGTTCTCTATGCATGCTTCCTGCTGACAATGAGGTATCGTTTTTGGCACCCAAGGACACTGGGTTGTTGTTCACTGTCAGAAAGAGCAGGCTGTGTCAGTCCATGTTCTGGGGGACTATCTGAAGCTAATGTCTGAAGTGTCTGTGATGCCATACCAGGATATAGATTTCGAGAACACAGCAGTTGTTGTTGCTGGACTTGCTGGCATACTCTGTAGTTGATTTTAAAATTTATTAGAACAGATAGATTTAGGACACAGGTAGTTTAGAAAAAGGGGTTTTTTAAATCTTGGATGTACGTTTGAAATGTTTATGTTTATGGTCCTGGTAGTTGGGAAGAGGAGCCCCAAAACCAAGGAAGTGGGGAAAGATCACACCTCTAGGAATAGGCTATGGGAAGGAAAACTTAACCTGTTGATAAGCAGCAGTACTTGTCTGGAGTCTGAGAGTTTCTGAGAGGAGCCATGGAGTTTTAGATTAGCTATATAAGGATAATTGAGGAACAACTATAATCTGAAAGCAGGGTCTGGATGTGCTGAAAAGAATACAATTGGAGAAGCTTCTGTCATACCAAAAGTCTTTCCTGGGTGTTTGGGTGGGTTCTGAAATTGAAATATTTTAGGAATATGGATGACTGGGAAGGCCTTTGGCAAATTATAAGAGGGACAATTTCTAACAGGATTTATGGGATTGGCAGGGAAAGATTGAGGGAACTTGGCTTTGATTCCCAAAGGGGGAGCTGGATGGTTAACAGGACAAGTGGTCAGTAGTAGGGGTAGGATGTTAGCATAATAAGCTAATCAGTGGCAAGAGGGACTGTGGCTAACAGATGATATTGGAGAAAGGTACAAAGGAAGCATTGGGCAGCACTAAAGGAGGGATCAGTGAAATTAAAGATGACCTTGACCCAAATGAGGGTTTGGCCATGAGAGTGTGTGGGGCAGAGAAGGCATGGCTTGGTTTAGTCATGTCTTATAATTGGGATGTAGGATTTGTTCTGAGTGATGTCTGGGGATGTTTGAACAGTTATTGAATTTAGGAGAGTCAGTTGTCACTGGATGTTTGACAATCATTTGGTCAGAAGAAGACCCAGAGTGTGAGAAGAGAGATGAGATTTATGGAGAACAAGTGATCTTGAGGGAATAGGAACTGGGGAGTCTGAATAAATACACGAAGTAGGGATTCAGAGTGTATCCTGTGTTGAAGAGGGTTGGGTATGTTGTTATCTGGGTTATGCAGTAGGGTAGTCTGGAGGGAAATGGGTGAGTTGTAAAAGTGAGGTGAGTCATAAGAAATGAAAAAAGCAGTTTGATGGGCAATCATGACAGCACAATTATTGTCTTTATTGATAATGGAGGGGTGAGTTTGGTATAGCCATCTGCCTGGAAGGAGCTGCTATCCACATAAAGAGTATAGGCAGGAGTTGTTAGAGTATTCTCTTGTGTATAAGAGGGATATGATGGAGGTTTTAAAAGCTTTTCAACAGGAGTGGGAGGGGTGTTGGGGGAACATTGTGGCAAAGGGGTGAGTATAGAGAAATTGAGAGGAAGCCAGGTAAGAAACGTGAGTAATGAGTTTTCAATAAAAGAAGTTGGAGGGATAGAATCTGAGACATAGAAGGGAATGGAATTCTTTGTAAGTTATGAGTAGAGGAAGAGATTGGTGGGAATAGATTGTGAAATTGGATCCACAGATTTTTTTTTAAGATTTAGAAGTGACCAGGTAGGCTGTAGCAAGAGTTTATAAGCAAAGAGGTCTGGCATGGATGGTGTTATATAGAGCTTTGTATGGATAAGGAATTGAGGCAAAAGTCAGTCCTAGAAAGTGTTTAGATGTTTTGGAAGTATATGGATGGAAGGGCTTAGACAGATAGATTCAAAGGCAGGGAGCTAGAGTAGGAATCAAAATGTTTTAAGTTTAAGGAAACATTTGTGAATGGGAAGACGGAGGAGGTCCGGAAGTAGCTTGGTATAGAGAATGTATCAGAAGTATTTAGGGATCCATACATGGAGGAAATTGGGCATGAGAGTTGACATAAGGAGCATAGATGGGCAAAGTGTTCTAAAGTGAGGCGTCTACAGACATGACATAGTTGGCATGAGGCAGAATCCAAGACAGGTGACTTGAGGAAACTAAGGTTGAGCTTTGCAAAGTGAAATCTGATAATCTGGATCTGAGAAAACTGGGGAATGAGACAGTGTCAGACAAGCTATCAGAGAGGAAAGTACTTCAAAGGAGGAAGTCATGTATATACTGGTGCAAGTAGGAGGAAAAGGGAGACGGAAGACCAAGTTCATAGGAATGTCTGGCTAAAATGGTAGGGACTGTCTCTGAATCCCTTGAAAAGGACAGCAAAGGTCAGATGTCTTAGTTAGGGTTTCACTGCTGTGAACAGATACCATTATTAAGGCAAGATTTATGAAGAGCAACATTCAATTGAGGCTGGCTTACAGGTTCACAGATTCAGTCCAGTATCATCAAAGTGGGAACATGGAAGCATCCAGGCAGGTATGGTACAGGAGAAGCTGAGAGTTATACATCTTCATCTGAAGACTGCTAGTGGATGACAAACTTCCAGGCAGCTAGGAGTACGGTCTTAAAACCCATACCCACAGTGACACACCCACCTCAATAAGGCCACACCTACTCTAATCATGTCATTCCCCAGGCCAAGCATATACAAATCGTCACAGATTGTTGAGTATCAAAATCCATCTCTGTGAAGACAAAAGGGGCTTGGGAGCAGACATCCAGCAGTATTGAAAACAAAGTGTCTTTGAGATTTAGGATTAAAAAGTGAGTGATGTTATTGGGAATAATGGAGAGGACAACCTAAGGGTAAGAGACTTACCAGAGTAGAGGGACAACAGTAGCATTAATGGAGTCAAGTTCTTGGAATAAGTGAAAGGTTTTGTTAGGCTTTTTGAATGTTAATATCTAAGTATCATGAGTAAAAAGATAAGACATAGAAATGATGGGTTTGAGGTATGACCAGAGGCTAGTTTAATGGTAGGGAGTATTGGGGTTTGGAAATGTAGGCAGAAGCAACTTGAATTTGATAGAGAGAGATTTATACTGTGTAACAAGAGGAGAGGTGGTATCTCATACAATGGGGTTGACTAAAGAAGTGGGCAGAGGGCAAGAGTGGCTTTGGGATTTGAAGGGTGGGAATGTACAAATAGAGGCTGAGAAAAGGAAGGATGGATGGAGGAGTGTCCTGGAAGCTGCTGTCTGGGTAAAAGACAAATTTTATGATACTTTTAGAGAAGACATGCTTTCCTAATAAGATAATAGGACATGAGGGGATGAGAAGAAAGGACTGGGAAAAGAAAAAAATCTTGAAAGGAGAAATTTAAGGAAGGAGTCAGGAGGGGACCAGGGGACTGGTTGTATATTCTGACTGGTGAGAGAGAGGGGTGAGTGAGACTCAAACAATAGCATAGACAGATGGAAATAAGTCTGAAAAAACTTTTCATATAACTTAAATTCATTTCTTGGGCCCACAAATGACTTTCTCAAACCCTTATGACTTACTTAAGCTTTCATATCTCCAGACCTTAAGACATTTTCTTGGCCATCATAACTGCAGTCCTGTATATATTTTAAATTACTTTCTTAGACCTCCATATCTTATTACATTCATTTTTTCTTGACCTACATAACTTACTTGTATGTTTCTCATAACCCTTAGAAACTCAAATAAAATTTAGCATGAAGCCTGTCAGCAAGTAATCTCTACATATGAAATAGACTGACCAGACTGCTTTGTGTTTGCTGTTGTTAAAGCTACAGTTGGCCACCAAGGTCCTCAGAGATCTGAGAAAAGTAAATTTGAGTAGGAACTATAATTTAAATGGGGTTTGCATTGATGAAAGTGATGGAGACTTACAGTGTGTCTTTCTTGGACCCACCAGGGGTATGAATGAGACAAGAACCTTCTATTAGTTTTAAGCTTAGGCCTTTTGCTGGGACAGTCTCTCAGCTAGCTCATCTAACTTAACCTGACTATCTGGTCTGCAACTGCCATATGGATAGCACTATACCTTTCCCTGCTCTGCTCTGATCCATGTCTGTTCCTTTCCATGTATCTCTAAATCTCCATTCTCTCCCTCTCCCTCTCCCTCTCCCTCTCCCTCTCCCTCTCCCTCTCCCTCTCACTCTCACTCTCACTCTCACTCTCACTCTCACTCTCCCTTTCCTTCTCCTTCTCCCTCTCTCCATGGAAGTTCTGCCTTCCTCCTTCCTGCCCTAGCTATTGGCCATCTGATTTCAATTACAAACAATCAGAAGTGAGAAGAATCTAATACATTTTTATATTGCCTTTCAACAGATGAGGAAGGATGAATATTTACAAGACAGAAAGCCCAGAGACGGACCATAAAAATGGCAATACCAAAATCCTGCCAGAACTTAGCTCTCTGCAAGTACAGAATGAACAACTGAAAATACAGAGACATAAATTCACACAATGTGAAGGAAGATAACCCCAACATCTCCCCTTTTAGATTGAGAAATAGCTTTATTTCTAACATCAATAAATTGTATACAATAAAAAGAATTATGAGAACTATCAGGGAAGAATCACATTCACAACATCTAGTGCATTTGTACTTGGCAAACTTAGTGAAAGTACTCCACTATCTGTCCTATCTTGGTGAGTCCAAAGTTCTGCACCTAAATCACTTTCTATCACTATTCAAGCTCTCATACCGCTAACCTTCACAACTTGCATTTGCTAACCTTAAAACATCTTCTTAGATACTAAAGTAGTTTCTTATATCCTAAACAACTTAAGCTTTTATATTTTTACCCTTTAACAAAAAATACTGTAACTATAGGAAAACTGTAACTATAACTAACTATTCTTCAACTCCATCAAAGACCTGAGAAAGATAAATTTTACCTTAGTAAACAGGAAGTGCAGAGCAAGCAGCTTCCAACTCTATAGACATAACAGAGACAATTGGCTGCCTGGACAGTCACCAAAGGTTCCTCTTTGCCTTTGGGGCATCCATCTTTGACCCACTGGCCCAGAAAACTCTGACAGACTTTTCTATGAATCAGGAATTTTCAAGAAATGTCCAGTTTTGTTTTGGCAAACTGTGTCAATCAACTTCCCAGTGTCCTACTTGACCACAGTTTGGACAGCATGTAGTCAGCAGTTGTGATAAGGGGCAGCTTTTTGCTCAATGCCCATCTGCAGTGGGTTTGGCCTAATGCTGCTTGTATTCTAATGTTAATTTGGGTCCCCAAAACTGCTTCCAGGACTTTCTGCATTCAGTTTCTGGAAACCTCCCCCCAGTTGGTTCTGATTGGTAAATAAAAATGCCAAGAGTCAATAGCTGGGAAGGACAGACAGAAGCCTATCTTTGGAATTTTCTGGGCTTGGGACTGAGAGGGAGGAGGAGGAGAAGGAAAGGATCCACCATGCCTAAAGAGTGTGGAGGAAAAGGACATGTCATTCCTGAAAAAGTACAGAACAGAAATGCATGGCCAACATGTGAAGGAGCCAAGAGAGTGTGATCCAGAGAGTGGCCCAGTTGGGCAGCCCTCTGGGTCCAGAGCAGCCAAGATAGGACATAGAATTAGTAAGTAATAACTCTGGATTAACCAAGTGGAGGTTAGGCAATGACCCAGCTATCGCGCTGTTAAAGGCATATCAAAATATAAAGGCTGATTGTGTGTCTTTCATTAGGGAATGCAAATCATTGAGGCCAGAAGTGAACCCACCAGTGAGATTTATTAGTTATTTCAACAACCATAGTCTTCTTCAGAGTAGAATGGGGTGCTATCAGATCAGGAGTTGACTTGTCTGTCTGTCAGAAAAGCCTTTTGTCATTAAAATATATTAAATGCTATATTCTGTAAATCTCTGAAGTATTAGAGGGCCACCTATCTATCTAAAGTATATACAAATAGACAAACTTTGTTTCTAGTTAAATTTGCGAACATATACAGAAGGCTAAATAAAGCTTATTTCTGCAATTAACTCAACTAGTTTATTTATAATAAAGTTTGTTTATTTATAAGTGACTGACTACTAACTTACATTTCATCATTGTTCTTAACAGTTTACAAAAGTAGCTTTCATAAGACTGGGCTGAACACTATATTTTAAGTGAGTTGCATATGCACATGTATCTTAAACAAGAGTTGAATCATAAATTGTAGGGAGCGGCGCGGCAGCTGTATGATAATGAGGTGAATCTGGCGCCCTCCTAACAACAGTACTGAGCATGCGTGGGGTTTTGCACCTGACGTCAGTCTGGCTGGGGCGGTACTATGCTAAATGGGAGTTCATGCCGCGCCAATCTCTGGAGGACAAGTAGCTGGGATGGCAGTGGGGTGACTCGTGCCCCACCAATCCCTGAAAGAAGATTAGCATACTGTTGTGTATATAAGCTGAGCGGCTTTGCTGCTCGGCATGGTAACACTTAAAGCTGTAACACTTGGAGCTGTAACACTTGAAGCTGTAACAATTAGGGCTGGCTGCCGCCACCTCCCTGTATCAACAAAGAAGGTGTCCTGCAGTAAAGGCTGTTGAGAAGAATCCAACCGTGTTGCATCTTCCTTGCCAGACGAGGTGGCCGAGACAAAGTGGTGGCCCGTACGGGGACGAGGACATCCTCGTGGATCTCAGAACTCTTCAGCTTCAGGACGAGCGACGTCGGAAAAGTTCCCGGTAAGGGACGATAAAGTTCTCTGGAGGTGAGCAGAGACATGGAAGCCTTGGTTTAGAGGCTAAAAGGTCTGCAGTCTGCAGCAATGTTGTTTCCAATGGATCCTTTGTGGGTAAGGCTTGTAATTTTGTTTATTTTTTTCTTTGTGTGGGAAGCCCTTAGAGCAGTTAGGACAGGTCAGAGGGTCCTTGCAGAGCATCAAGAAAGTATGTCAGAGGGAGAAAAGGTCCCAAAGAAAGAAAAGAAAAGAAAAGGAGATAAAAAGAACAGAGAGAAGGCAGAGATAAAAAAAAAGAGGATAATCAGGACCAGGAAACAAATAAGATATATTCTTCTTTAAAAGCCTTGACCTTAGAAATGTCAGACAATCTAGAAAGCATCACTGACAGCTTAGAGAAAGTGAAAGTAAAGGTAGAACCATCGGTCCCGGGACTCCCGCAGAGCAACAAAGGGAAGCGCAGGACTCGACCTCAATTCCACCACCAGACTCGTATTGACCCCTCGAATGGGAACTCAGGTGGTGGATACAGATTTTAAAGGCCCCAGTAAGCAGAATTCAGAAGTATCACAGAAATTGAAAGCATGTGCAAAGATAAAGATTTGGGGTAGTGGTAGTGGTGAAAAGGGGACAAGGTAATAATGGTAAAATGTTTTTGTGTATGTGTTCTTTTAGAGTTATGTTAAAATCTAGAGAAACAAAGTTGATTCTCATAGATGCTTTTAGTCTTTGGACCCTGACTAGAGACAGTTTACACCCTAGACAAGAGAGAGAATGGGGTTGAGAAAACCAGTCCTCCCGAACTCTCCACAGATGCTTTGGCAGAAGAAGGAAATGAGCTTAAACTTTTTGGAGCTCTCCTGGGAACAGAAGGAGGTGGGAGACGTCTTGCCTCCTTGCTGGCTCCTATTGGAGAAGTGCTTATTTCTGGTTCTGGGTTCTTTAGGTAGGATGTCTGGGGCCCTTTGGTGGAACACCATCTAGTTCTTTTCCTCTGTGTCTATTGTTTGTCCTTGGTGCACCAAGCTGTGGATGTATGTCAATTTATGTCTGGGTTTTGCTTCTCGTTGCTTGAATGTTTTGTGTTTCATGTTTAAAAGAAAAAAATGGTTAAAACTTTAAATACTGGTTAATTCACCGATTGATGTAGCTTTAACTCCTTTCAAGAAAGGAACAAATAAATAAAAAGTTTCAATTGGCTTTTGGAGCCTGCATCTGTAGCTAGAAGCCTAAGTCGGCTAGACAAGCTCCCCCGGGGGCTGGCTAAATGTTTATACTAGCCGCCCTAGAAGCGGCCTATACAAAAGTAGTTAAGGTGCTTAAAAACAATCAATTGTTCATAGCACCTGAAAAGGTTCAAATGGGCCAAATGGGAGAATATTTAGGAACAAAAATCACTCCTCATAATATTTCTCCTCAAAAAATTGAATTACGAAAAGACCATTTAAAAACATTAAATGACTTTCAAAAATTACTAGGAAGCATAAATTGGATTCGACCCTATATTAAAATGCCCAATGTAGATTTACAACCACTTTATGAGATCCTGAAAGGGGATTCTCAGCTTACTTCACCCCGTGTTTTAACCAAGGAAGCATGATTATCCTTGAGGAAAGTAGAAGAAAGACTAGAAAAGGCAATACTAAAAAGGTACAAGGAAGAGGAAGATCTGCTTTTGTGTATACTGAGAACTTTTCGTCAACCTACAGGAGTATTATGGCAACAAGGTCCACTTCTTTGGATTTATCCCCATATTTCTCCTAATAAAACCCTTGAATATTACCCTTCTGCTGTTGCACAGCTTGCTGTATTAGGCGTTAAATCTTGCATTCAGCATTTTGGTATTTTACCAAAGAAAATTATTATACCATATATGACTGCTCAGGTAGAAACATTGTGTGCCTTGATAGATGATTGCGCCATATTACGCTGTAGTTTTGATGGAGAGTTTGACAATCATTATCCTAAGGATCCGTTGCTACAATTTTTTACTGAACATCCAGTGATCTTTCCTAAGATCACTGCCTCAGAGCCTTTGTCTGGAGCGTTAGATATTTATACAGATGGCTCCAAAACAGGTGTAGGTGCCTATATGGTTGATTCTCAAGAACCAGTATTAATTCAATATAGTCCAGGTACCCCCCAAATTACAGAATGTAAAATAGTATTGGAAGTTTTCAAAAGATTTCATGATTCTTTTAATTTAATTTCTGACTCTGCTTATGTGGTTAATGCGGTGCACTCACTTGAAATTGCAGGGCCAATTCGGTCGACTAGTACTGTATGTCAAATTCTTTTAGAATTACAAAATTTGATTTGGGCCAGAAAAAATAAATTTTTCATACAACATATTCGAGCTCATACTAATTTGCCTGGTCCCATGACTAGTAATAATGCCCTGGTAGATGCTAGTACTCGTAGAGAGTTTATTTTTCATGCTGCTCCCTTTGACCTCGCTAGAGAATTTCATCAAAAGTTTCATGTACCTGCCTTTACTCTTCAACAAAAATTTAAATTCTCTAGAGCGGCAGCTTGTGATGTGGTGTTAAGTTGCCAGAAATGTGTTTAATTTCACCACCCTCCTCATGTGGGGATTAACCCTCGTGGTCTGATCCCGCTAAAACTTTGGCAGATGGATGTCACACACATATCTCAATTTGGAAATTTAAAATATGCTCATGTTTCTGTTGATACATGTTCTGGTATTATACACGCTACTCTGATGACTGGTGAAAAGGCTCGTAATGCCATTAACCATTGCTTAGAGGCATGGGCAGCCTGGGGAAAGCCTGATAGTCTCAAGACGGACAACGGGCCTGCTTACACTGCAAAGTCCTTTCAGGCATTTTGCCAGACAATGCAGGTCAAACATATTACAGGATTGCCATACAATCCCCAAGGTCAAGCAATTGTGGAAAGAGTACATCGTACCTTAAAAGAGCTGATAGAAAAACAAAAAGAGGGAATTGCCAGCAGCCGAACACCAAGAGAACAACTTTCTTTAGCTCTTTTTACTCTAAATTTCTTAATTTTGGATGCGCATGGCCGCTCTGCTGCGGATCGCCATACTGCTACTACACCTATAACTAATGCAGAAGTAAAGTGGAAGGATGTCTTAACTGATAAATGGCGTGGCCCAGATCCTGTGATCTCGAGATCTAGGGGAGCTGTTTGTGTTTTTCCGCAGAATCAAGAAAATCCAATTTGGGTACCTGAGCGCTTGACTCGAAAATTGCCTTCTGCTCTTCCTGAAGATGAGACTACGAACCCTACTATTGCTACTGGGAATGATAATACAGGTTAATTCGATCACCCTGTGAGCTATTGCCAGATCCTGGCCAGTACCCATGCCAGTTCATAGCAATTCTACTGTTTTACCAACCTTTTTCTCTACCTCCTGTTTGCGTGATGTTCCCTGTATAGTGCCAACTGGAGAAATGCCCCAACGGTATGCCGCCACTAACGTTTCTCTGTTGCATACCTTATGTTTTACCATTAAAGACTCTTCCCTGCCCTGTATTTGGTTACGTAGAGCCACATTAGCTAATTGGTTGAATCCTATAAGTGACAGCGCAATGAACACCGGGATCACCCTGGTTGCTTTGAGTCAAATCGCCCAGGGAGTCTCTTCACCCAGCGAGGACATGTCAGTCGATAGTTCTGCTGATCTGAACATTACAACACTAATTGTGATGCATAATTGTAGTGTTCCATCACGCCCAGGGCAAGGTAACTATGCACAGAATAGCTCTACCCGTCATAGAGTCTTACCCGCTTGCCCCCCGCATCAAGAGTTTCCACCTAATTTTACCCCATGTCAGAGTCCATTCCATAGAACAAAACAATTCCTACCGGGATTTGAATTTTCCCCTCCTCTTGGCCATGTACAGTATGATTGGGGGGGAGAATAAGACTGGCAAGCATAATCTCTGGCCTTGGTTTCAATGGGTGCTGTCCAATGAGCAAGGGGCATATACATCCCTGACCCCCTTTGCTAGGTTGATGGGTTAGAACTTCACGCTGTATAATGTTTTGGCTACCAGAAAAAATGATACCAGGTTGACCAATATTCAATATAATAACCTCTTGGAACAAAATACTGCCACTAGTACTTCAATATGTGTTAGATCACCTTTTTTCTTTCTGATAAGCACTAATGTCAGCAATGGTGTTTTAAATTGTAATAGCTCTGATGTAGTCTGCTATTTAGCTGAATGCTGGGATGGCAACAATGACACCTCAGTGATGGTCAAGATTCCCTCCTTTGTGCCAATCCCAGTAGAGGCAAACCCAGATAGTTTTCCTATTCTTAATTTGCTGAGAACCAAAAGAGATTTTGGAATTACGGCAGCCATAATTTCAGCCATCGTGCTGTCTGCTGCCGCAGCTACCACAGCTGCAGTAGCTATGACCAATCAAATACAGACGGCTGAGACTGTCAATCAGATTGTAGAAAGAACTGCAATGGCACTAGAGATACAAGAAGAATTTAATACTCATTTGGCATCTAGCCTTCTATTAGCCAATCAAAGGATAGATTTAGTTCAAGAACAAATTGAAGCACTGTATCATATGACACAGCTATCTTGCGTTTCCTCCCTAAGAGGTTTATGCATTACTCCTTTGCAAGCCAACTTTTCTCAGCATTCTCAACAGAGCAAAGAAATCTCAAATTATCTGAAAGGAAACTGGTCCATGAAAGCAGAGCAACTATCCAGACAATTGCTGATGCAGATTGCTGTCCTCAACAGCACTAGGCTGGACCCCATCACCATTGAAGACTTTACCTCATGGGTTACCAATGCTTTCTCTTTTTTTAAGGAGTTTGCCTGGGGAGCTATTGTCCTCCTGGGATGCGGAGTATGTCTCTGGCTTATTGGCCGTTTAAAAAGGGAACATGGCAGACACAAAGCGGTTGTTTACCAGGCTATGACCGCCATTGACAATGGTGCTTCTCCCAATATATGGCTGGCCTCTTTGAAAGATTAAGAGTTCGCCCTAGATCATTTTTGTCACAGTCATGTGGGGTCATTGTATCCAGGGACGGGCAACTTTCCTCAAGCTCGGACCAACCTAAGACACGGGGCCCGTTGGCGATAGGGTGACCCAACGACGGGTAAGGCTGAGTCATCATCAGGAACGACCTAAGACAGGAGCAATGACAAGATTGACGTGACACCCAGATCTAGACCAGTCATTTTATTAAACAAAAAAGGGGGAGATGTAGGGAGCGGCACGGCAGCTGTATGATAATGAGGTGAATCTGGCGCCCTCCTAACAACAGTACTGAGCATGCATGGGGTTTTGCACCTGACGTCAGTCTGGCTGGGGCGGTACTATGCTAAATGGGAGTTCATGCCACGCCAATCTCTGGAGGACAAGTAGATGGGATGGCAGTGGGGTGACTCGTGCCCCACCAATCCCTGAAAGAAGATTAGCATACTGTTGTGTATATAAGCTGAGCGGCTTTGCCGCTCGGCACGGTAACACTTAAAGCTGTAACACTTGGAGCTGTAACACTTGAAGCTGTAACAATTAGGGCTGGCTGCCACCGCCTCCCTGTATCAACAAAGAAGGTGTCCTGCAGTAAAGGCTGTTGAGAAGAATCCAACCGTGTTGCGTCTTCCTTGCCAGACGAGGTGGGCGCAACAATAAATATAGTAGTTATAGCAAATGTAATTTTTAATTTCTACCACCATACAAAAATCCATACCAATCTAAAGGATTTGAGATTTGTTGCTTTCTAGTCTAAAGAGATATAAAATAACCTTTTCCATGTCAAGAAGATGCAATAATCTAGCCTTTTGTCCTTACATCCCTTTCCTCCCTTTTGTTTGCTTTTTCATCCCCTTTCCCCTCTTTTCCCCTTAACACTAGATAGGAGAGGAAATGGATGTAGGGGAGAAGGGGAAAGAAAGAGAAAGAAAGGAAGGAAAGAAGGAAGGAAGGAAAGCAGAAAGAAAGAAAGAAAGAAAGAAAGAAAGAAAGAAAGAAAGAAAGAAAGAGAGAAAGAAAGAGAAAGAGAAAGAGAGAGAGAAAGAGAGAGAGAAAGAAAGGAGTCAGAGATTCCTGATTCCAGCCTCCTTTGTTTTCTCCCCGACCGTGACCAATAACTACTTGCAACCCATTCCCCTAAATGACAACAAACATACATAACCCACCAAATGACCAAATGCCACCCACCCACATCTCACCTCTCGGGAATGAGGATGTCGTTTTCTTTTTGATTGTATATTTTACTTATTTACATTTAAATCTACAAATGTTAGATTGTTTCCTGCTGACTGGAGGCATGGCATCTTTGGGGGACTCTAAAATTGGGATATCAGCCAAGTCCTGGGAAATCTGACTTTCTTTTGCTGTCCAAGATCTATGACATAGAGAGTGTGGGGTTTAACTGAAGTCCTGGATAAAGCAGTGCATGAGGCTGCATCACATTAAGTTCCAGAAAACCACCCCAAGCTTTGGGAAGCAGCAGCCAGGCACAGGACCTTGCAGAGAGAGAGAGACTATAGCATCAGTGCACTAAGACTCAGGTACCCACCCACTGTACTGGCTGTGCAAAGGAACCACTCTCCAGGAGGCATTGCCTATGCCATCAGGTTCCTGGCTTCTTCGAGGTCTCCACCACGCAGGACTCCATGCCTGAGTACTCTTGTCCAGCTCCCATATCTGTAACTCTAGCCATAACCTGGGATTTCTGTCTAAATCTAGATTCAGTACTCCATGTTGCTATGCCTGGGGTTTTTGCTGGGGCAGCCTCCCAGATAGCTCATCTAACTTAGCCTGAGTATCTGGCCTATGACCTACCACATGACTAACTCTATACCTTTTTCTACTCTGCTCTGATCCATGTCTGTTCCTTTCCGTGTCCCTCTCTGAGCCTTCCACTTCTGCTTCCTTCTCCTTGGGTCACTCTTGTCCCCAGAAATTTTTCCCCCAACCCTTCCTTCCCTAACAATTGGCCATAATATTTTATTACAACCAATCAGCAGCAAGACAACATTAAATACATTTCTAGATTACCTTTAGATGATGAGAAAGGAAGGATATTCACAAAATAAAAACCCAGTAATGGACCATAGAAATGACAATACCAAAAATCCTGCCAGCACTTAGTGCTCTACCAGTAGAGAATTAATAACTGAAAATACAGAGACACACTTCCACACAATGTGATGAATTATGACCCCAACGGAGATTTACTTAGTTATTTGAGGGTTACATGTTTCATTGCAGAAGCAGTTGGTCTTCAACTGTCACCCAAGAGAAGCAATTAATCTTCAGTTGTTGCACAGAACAATAGACAGTTGGCTATCAGACTCACAGCTGAGGAATTTTTCCTGTGGCGGAAGAACTTGGAAAAAGTGACATTATTTTGATGTGGCTGAATATCCAAGTCATTCCAAAAGTGTCCAAATTTTGTTTAGGTTCACACTGGCAGGTGAAGAATAGGGCAGTTTTTCCCAGTGGTTAGTGTTACCACATCCAGGTGAAGTCATGAGTGAGGTGTCTCATCTGTCTTCTTTGGATAACTAAGTTTTTTGTTAGGATGGGTTTCTGATTATTGTGGGAGGTGTTGCAGGATATTTGATTACACTGAGAACTCAACTTTGTGTTACTGCAAAAAAAAATGGTTTTAGTTGTATTGTGACTCAGCATTGGCACACACCTTTAATTCGAGAGTTTTCTGCTTGAATATTGTAGGCACGATTAAATAAAGTCAACTGTAGATCAAAAAGGCAGAGATAGTTGACAAAAAGTAAACATGGGATTATTAAGAATAAAACCATAGAGAGTAAGAGGGAGTCAGGAGGAAGGACAGAGAGATTCATGGGACGTAGATGGAGGGCATTCAGTTTGAAGGATTTTTTGAGACAGTCCAAGAAAGGAGATTTATGCTGGGATGTTGGCTGAGAAGGAAGTTCAACTGGCTGCTTCCTCTGCCTCTCTGAGCTAGCAGGCTTTTACTCCAACATCTGGTTCCCAAGTTTTCATGAGAAAATTGAGTGATTGCAATTTTGTTAATGAGAAGTTTCTTATTGAACATTTTAAATATCATATGCAGCAGATCTCTGAGATTGAGGACCAGGTATTTATTAAGCATACCTGATTTAGGCCTAACCTTGAAAATATTGGGAAAACTAAAGTAAAACTTACTTCTGTAAACCATGAATGGAGTAAACTTTTTGCATTACAGGATATACAAAATATCACAGGTTTGCTTTAGTTTTTTGTTTGCTTGTTTTGGGTTTTGTGTGATTAGGTTTAAGCTGAAAGCACTGTGAGGACAGGGAAAGTTATGCTGGAAAAGTTGCTGTAGGAAGAGGAAGGTTGAGGGATGAGGTCGAGAGATGGCAGGATCATAAACTAATCCAAAGTAGAGAATTTGGCTTCAGGAAGAGAAGAGGATGAGATGCAGCTGATGGCCTCAGCTTTAACAGTTCCAGCAGAGCCAGGATGATATAAAGAACCCTATAGTGGGAAGAGGAAACTTACTGAATCCACCTCCAGCAGAAAGACAGGGCATCAAGTGAAGGATGGGGTTGCTATCCCACAGCCAAAGCTCTGACCCATAATCTTCCTGTCTGAAAGAACTGCAGGAATGAAAATGGAGAAGAGCCTGAAGAAAAGAAGGTTCAGCGATAGGCCTAAAGTGGGATCCAGCTCAAGGGGATCCCAAGACCTGACACCATTACTGAAGCTATGGGTATTCACAAAAAGGGACCTACCATGACTGCTCTCCAAAAGATCCAACAAGCAACTGTAAGAGTCAGATGCAGATATGTGCACCCAACCAATGGACAGAAGCTGCTGACCCTCTGGTTGAATTAGGGAAAAGCTGGAGGAAGCTAAGGAGGAGGACAACCCTGAAGGAGGATCAGCAGACTCAAATAACCTGGACTCCTGAAATCTCTTAGACACTGGATCACCAACCAGGCAGCATACACCAGCTGAGATAAAGCCTCCAACACATATACAACAGAGGACTCCTGGGTCTGGGTTCAGTCAGAGAAGATGCACCTAACCCTCAAGAGACTGGAGGTCCCAGGAAGTTTAGACATCTGGTGGAGTGGATGGAGTAGGGACATCCTTGTGGAAACAGAGGGAGAGTGCAAGGGGTGGGGGGTGGGGAGGAGGTATGGGATGTGGAACTCTCAGGGGCATGGACCAGGAAAGAAATAAAATCTGGAGTGAAGAAAGAAAGAAAGAGAGAGAGAGAGAGAGAGAGAGAGAGAGAGAGAGAGAGAGAGAGAGAGAGGAAGGAAGGAAGGAAGGAAGGAAGGAAGGAAGGAAGGAAGGAAGGAAGGAAGAAGCCATCTCAAAACAAACAAGAAAGATGTGAATTATGGAAAAAATGTATTTGTGTATAGGATGAAGGACAAATAATCTGATCCAGTGGCCCCCAAGTTCATCTCAAGGATACTGATGTGAGCTTTTGTTTAAAGGAATGAAAGATGAAGAACTGAGATAGAAAAAGAGGTTATGTAATTTAGCAATCCTGGTCAAGGCGTGTGTACTGGCTGGTTTTGTGTGTTGACTTGACACAAGCTGGAGTTATCACATAAAAGGAGCCTCAGTTGAGGAAATGCCTTCATGAGACCCAGCTGTAAGGCATTTCTCAATTAGTGATCAAAGGGGAAGCCCATTATGGATGGTGCCGTCCCTGGGCTGGTGGTCTTGGGTTCTATTAGAAAGCAAGCTGAGCAAGCCAGGGGAAGCAAGTCAGTAAGTAACATCCCTCCATGGCCTCTGCATCAGCTCCTGCTTCCTGCCCTGCTTGAGTTCTAGTCCTGACTTCCTTTGGTGATGAACAGCAGTGTGGAAGTGTAAGCTGAATAAACCCTTTTCTCCCCAACTTGCTTCTTGGTCATGATGTTTGTGCAGGAATACAAACCCTGACTAAGACAGGGTAGTCTTACTCTTCACTTGCTCAGCTCTGTTTCTTCATGGTGATGCAATAAAGGGTCTGTCTGCTGTCATTACCCAAAAGGAGCAGTTTTGTTCCTATAAGACTATCTTTAATCTTCACAGTGCTATTGATAACATGAAGAAAAAAACAACAACTTAAATCTTCATGTAACATGAGAAATGAGATGTGTTTTTCCTGGGTGGAGAGATAGTCCAGTCAATAAAGTACTGGCCTGGCAAGCATGAGGTCCTGAGTTCATTCCACAAAGCCTACATTTTTAAAAAGCCAAATGTAATCAGACATTCTGGAGTTTGCCAGACAGCAAGCTTAGCCTTCGTGATAAGGTCCAGGTCAGTGAGAGACCGTGTCTCTAATAACATGGTGGAGAAGGTACTAGAGGATGAGCATGTGAAATTAATAACTAGCAAGGCAAGATGCACTCACTGGTACAGTGGTGGAAAACGTTCTGACTGGTTATAAGCCTATTCCACTGAAGAGTATTCACATCTGGTACTGTATATGGGTCAAAGCCCATGGCTGGGGAGATTGTAGGCTGAAACAGGGAAGCTACTACTGATATTTTGCTAAATGGACACAATCTCTACATCTATTTGCTTTCAAATGATCATGTTTGTGCTCACACATTATTAGTATTGCTATCATCTTGGCCGTAGAAGCTTTTTTTTTTTTTTTTGCTGTAGGCAGCAAAATTGCAGACATTCATTACTGATCAATACACACACACACACACACACACACACACACACACACACACACATACATGTATATAAATAAATATATATATATATATGATATCTTCATCAGTCCCTTAAAGGCATCACAGAAGAGAGATGAAAAGAATATGTGTTACAAGAAGGAATGGAGCACTGCAGAATGCTGTGTTCATGGCCTCTGTTGAACTCGCCATACCTAGCAGTATCTGCACAGCATTGAGCTCATCACCTTGCTACAAAGGGGAGAGCGGCACTTGAAGCCCCACCCCTCACTGAGGATCTCTCATCAGCTAGCATCACTAGGGGATGGAAAGAAACATTTTTCAATGTATAGCCACTGATAAGATGTCCATACTCCTGGAAGTGACCCTACGCCATGTTCTGTAAGCAACTTTAATGAAACTCTTTGAGTCTCCAAGAGGAGACAAGAAAGTAAAAGGGGAGACTAGTCAAGAAGAGGAAGGAGATGAGGAGGAGTGGGACAGGGGACAAGAAGGTAATGGAGGGTGGGCATGATAGATGCATGTTGTATACAGGCATATGTAGAAATGTCAATTCTGAAACAGGGCCAGAGTGAGACACAGTATCAGAAAATAATAAAAAAAAAATAAAAATAAACTAAAACACATTACTGTGTGGTTACTGTATGAGAATAAAATACATTTCAAAGAGAACCAAGTTGGATGGCTCCTGAGGAGCAAAGAGCAGATGGCCAAGCATGGCCCATGAGATTTCCTCAAAGCACAGACCTTTGCATTAAGTCCAGCAACACATAAAGAACACTGAGGCTTTAAACTCTCACCACAGGCTTCCGGTCTCTATAATGTTATTTTACTCTCAGCTTGCTATTGGGTCCTTTCTAGGGAACTACTGTTCTTTTAAAGCTGCATTTTCCCTCTCAGCATTTCTTGTTGGTGTGAGTCTCTGTTTCTTAGTATTCTTTTGAGAAATAATACTGAAGTCTATCTTGTGTGTTCATTTATTGTGTGGAATGCAAACTCTAATCATATTTTGTATTTAAGCCATGTCTATGTTTATTAAATGCAGTCTGCTGTTTCCAGGTTGATTTCGTTTTCATCTATATTTCTTCATCACGTTGTCATTCTTTCTTTTCAAGGTCAGATCATTTCTTTGTTGCTCTTGGAAACTTACTTTTGACTGGACTCAGAGTTAGAATAGAAACTCTCAGGGAGGACAGCCTCCATCTCTTTCAACCTGTTCCTGGCATCTGGCTCCCTTCATTCTCTTGGCCAAAAGATGAGAATATTCTGTAGCTCCCTCCTGTTTTTCTTAGTGTATGTTTTTGTCTTCCGAGTAATAGGTTAACATTTGTGTTACAGGACACATGGAGTAACAAGACACTGATTCTTAGGCCCTTTGGTCCTGGGCTTCTTACCTTCTTTGTTAAAGAGCTTTCTAAAAACATACAGGTAAGCATCATCTGTTTTAGAAATATTTAAGAGCATTCTGATTCCACTAGCTCCTTTAGGTTTCCAACCAAAAAGGCACATTACTATCTGTCATTCTCTTTCCTTTTCTAAACAGTAAAGAAGGTGCTAACACTCAGATCGGCACACAGAATGCATCTGTGAACAGATTTGTGCTTCCTCCCTCCAGTTCCCCTTGGTCTATAACAAGAATGCCCCTTACTCAACAGCTGGTGCATTCCTCCATGGATCAGAATGCCCTTATTCAAGGAAAAAAACTTTTTTTGTCATTCCCACCACTGATTCAAACTGCTTCCATTCTTCACCCAGCACATCAGCAGCTACTACTGTGGCCATATTCTTCTCATAGAACTTGCACAGCTTTCCTTCATTGTCTACTTCAATGAGTTCTGACAACTGGTGGCTGAAGAGGAGGTTCAGCTTCATCTTGACTCCCATGTTGTCTTTTGTTAGCATCTTCACAATAATGACACAGTGATTCCAAAATATTTTCACCTCTCTTTCTTCAATTATGTTTCTCTTATACTTCTAGGTACTCAGCATAGCATTGCCACTCTTTTACTCTGGAGACACATTGCATAATCATTCCTGTGTCTAAAAAACATTCAGTGACACAGGAGACAGCCAAGACAGATTTTCCTAGAAACAATTACATTTAGTCTGGTTCACCTAAAGGAAGATTCCCAAGATTATTTTTTCTGTTTTGAGAGGAGAAGGTAATATGGTGGTGTGAATAGGAATGGCCTCCATAGACTTGTGTGTTTAAATGCTTGACTCATAGAGAGTGGCACTGTTAGGAGGTATGCCCTTGTTAGAGTAGGTGTGCCTTGTTGAAGGAAATGTGTCACTGTGGAGGTGGGCTTTGAGATCTCCCATGCTCAAGCTACACCCAATGTGTTACACAGTCTCCTTCTGCTGCCTTCAGGTCAAGGTGTAAAACTCTCAGCTCCTTATCCAGCAGCGTTTCTGCCTATACTCTGCCATGTTTCCTACCATGTTGACAATGGACTAAACCTCTGAGACTGTAAGCCAGTCCCAATTAAATGTTTTCCTTTATAAGAATTGCTGTAGTTATTGTATCTCTTTATAGCAACAAAACCCAAACTAAGATAGATAGTCAAGATTACTTTTCATGATCCAATAAATCCTGTGTTCAGTGCCTATAGAAAACACTGATAAATATTAAAAGAATAAAGCATCATTTTCTTCTATGCCACTAAATAACTCCTTCCTTTTCATGGATACGCAGGTGATAAAACACAGAAGAGACACTGAGAAGGATATCAAAATCCCTAAATGTATTTGCCAGTTTAAAAAACTAATAATCATAGGATACAATATCTGTGTCCGGTAGTCCATGGACCTGACATATCACAATCTAGATAACAGCCAGTTATCAAGCATGGTGTGTTCTCATATATATCAAGAAGAATGCACTTCAGCATGTTTCAATATTGATTATATACACAGTTTGATAAAGGATGTAGTCATTTGTTACATGATGATCAGTAAAATAGGAGGTAAATACATGGTAAATTCTATATAGATGTGTATAAATATATAAAAATAATAGACAGTTTGATAAAGGATGTAGTCATCTGTCACATGATGGCCAGTAAAATAAGAGGTAAATACATGGTAAATTCTATGTAGATGTGTATAAAATATAAAATTAATAGAATAATAAGGGAGTTGGGAATTTGTTCCAGTGTTAGAGTACTTCTGCAATTGCAAGGCTTTCAGTTCAGTCCTGACCTCTGATAAAAATACGAGTGGTAGAATGAATTAGTATATCCTGTAAACTATGTGCTATGCACTATGTTAGGAATATATATAATTTTAAAATACATACTCTTTTAGGAATTACATACAATTCGTTCAATCATTTTGACTTCATGAGGATGTGTTTGTTACTGCTTCCATTTCTGTGGTATATACAATAAGTGAGCAAATATTGGTCCAAGGTAGGTACAACCAATATACATCAAAGTCAGCAACTGGTAAACTAGCCTGGGCTCACGAGCATTCCACCACCACTTTCTGTAGAAGGCTGTGAGCTCTCTGCCACAGGAGGTACTAAATCACAGGGCAACACTCATCATTAGGGATACTCAAAAGGTGGCTGATGCATACAGTGCTCTGATGTCTGTAGATTCTTTCTGTCTCTCAGAATCTAGAAAATCTGGAGACCTACTCTCAGCATGATGCATTAAAGAAATCATAACTTGCACTATAATGTTTCTCTGGCCAACTCCTAGTGAAAAGATTCATTGTCAGCCTCTTTCTTAGAAACACCAAACAGTAGAAAACCTTCCGTATAGGCTTGCAGAAATACCAAGATATCACACAATACCAGGGCCCTTGCAACTCCCAAATGGTGGTTCATACTAGAGTCTGAACAACAGAGGCAAGGAGATCCCAACAGAGAGGATGGAATAGGTCAGCCTAGAGCTTGAACCTTGGAGACCCTCTCTCCAGGAAACTCCAAATCACTCTTGAGAGCCACTGTGTTCCCTAAAGGGACATGAGGAGGAATTTCTATGAGTATCAACAATTACTGTGGCTTGGATCTGAATGAAGACCTGGGAGAATGACGTTTCAAGAGACTATATAACCTGCTGGCAAGTTCCCAATCTTCTCTCTGCTAAAATCTATTCAGCTGTAATTTGGGAGATCCCCCCTTCTCAGGCTCCAGCCAGGACATCACTTCCTGTTCCTTCTGCTCATGGGCCAGAAACTAGAACCCATCTAAAACACAGCACTAATATGCTTCTCTGTAACATGCCTCTCCCACAAAAGGAATGTTAGTAGGTGCTGGATCAGCTGCTGAGACACTTTACAATATCTGATCAGGTAGATCTGGGTACTCTGAAAATCGTGTCTGTGACTGTGGCTTTAAGGAACAGAGCAACAGTGACTGCATCACCATCATTGATTCCTGTTACTCCCACAAGCCCCCCACAAGGTAAGTTAAATTGTCACATTTTTTAAATCAGAGGTCTTTTATCAGGTAAATTGAAGGGCTGAGGTTAGAGTAACAAACATCAAAACTGGGACACAAATTTTTCTTCTCTTCTCTCTCTCTCTTTCTCTCTCTCTCTCTCTCTCTCGCTCTCTCTCTCTCTCTCTCACACACACACACACACATGCAGAGAGAGACAGAAAGACAGAGACAGACAGAGACAAAGAGACAGAGACAGGCAGAGACAGGTACATACACATAGACCAGAAAGAGAATTTTAAATTAAAGTAAATACACAAAAAAGTAACAGAAGAAGAAATTTAAAACAAAACTAACAACAACACTTTCCTGGAATTAAAAAAAAAAGGAAGCTAAGCAGGTGTGGCAATGGTCACCTTTATTCCCAGCACTGATGAGACAGAGGCAAGCTCTCTTTACAGTTCCTGAGCACTGGGATTACAGGCCTGGGCCAGCACCCTCACTCTATGCAGTACTGAAAGGATGGAGCTCAGGGCTTTGGGAACCCTAGGCCATAAGCATCACAATCTAGACTCTGCATTCTCAAGACCTGACAGACAAAAGGCAGTGTGAAAGAATCCCATCTGACCATGCTTTTCCTGGACTTTAGCCATTCACGTGGGACCAAGGTAGAGCATTTGTGCTCCTGGAAGTAATAGTGTCTGTTATATGTCATGTGCATAGGCACCCACAAAAGCATATGGTTTCAGTGAAGAGCTACAAAGACACTTCTGCCCCCACACATCATGGAGAGGAGATGTGTGTCATAGAAAATGGAGGACAACTTCCAGAAGTCAGTTCCCTTTCTACCATGTGGATCCACATCTGAATCAGGTTACAAGGCTTAGAAGAAGACACAATTACCAATTGATCCATCTCACCAACACTTCTCCAGATTCTGTCTATGGGGTCAAGTGTGTCCTTGCCTCTCATTTTTTTCTTATTTTTATTTTATATGTTTCTATTGCATGTCCATTCATGTTTGCCTACATGTATGTCTGTGTGAAAGTGTCAGATCCATCCCCTGGAACTGGAGTTAGAGACAGTTATGAGCTGCCATGTGAATGCTGGAAATTAAACCCTGGTTCTCTGGAAGAGCAGGTAGTGGCCTTAACCAGGGAGCCATCTCCCCGGCTCCTTAAACTTTAGTTTTTTTGTAAATGATTACAAATCACGTTTCCACATTCCTTAGACACTTCACAAAATGTTTACCTACTCTATTTAGTTAACTTTTAGCTATCTTTAGTTAATAATAATTTAGTTAACTATCATTTTTCCATTTCACTTATTAATCACACTAGTTTCTTCTTTGTGGTGTACCTAGACAACAATACAGAACATAAAACATTGGATGAAAAGCACCTATTAGGTGGTGGTAGATGGTATAGTTGGTTTACAAGTGTGCAAGGGAAAGAATGGACTAGGTGCTTTGGAGAGAGTTGGGGTCTATAGTTACTGAGGTAGGAAAAGTTATGACTTTTCCAGATTTCCTGCTCTGTTTGGGGTTCTGTTCTAAAAATGTTTAGGATCCCATGGTCCAGCAACTATTAATTCAACTTTGTGGAAATATGTGTGATGGAATCCTTGAGTTAACCCAGTGTGTGTCTTTCCCTTTTATTTTTACGTACAGAGGTTTTAACTCAAAGTTTATAATAAGTTTCCTTTGGGGGGGGGGGTGTGAGAGTGTGTGTGAGTATGTGTGAGTGTGTGTGTGAATGTGAGTGTGTGTGTCTGTGTGTGCATATGTGTATGTGCAATTTGACCTACTTGAAGATGGCAGTTCTTACCTTAATTTCATACAGATATTTTCTGTATTTTTTCACATTTTGCCATTCACAATTAATCCTTTATGGATTATCTCTAAATTTTACTTTTAATATCTAGGTAATAAACTTTCTTGTGATTAGATGCATGTCATATAACCATGTCTATCTCTGTCTTTCTCTCCCCTCTCCCTCCTTCCCCCTCTGCCTCCCTCCCTTCCTCTCTCTCTCTCTCTCTCTCTCTCTCTCTCTCTCTCTCTCTCTTTCTCTCTCTCTCTATTCCAGGCACTTAGGTAATTCTGCTTGTCATCTCTCTGCCAATACTCATCCAATGTGTTGGAAGAGCACACACACAGAAGAGCCATGACTCCAGTCCACAAGACAGTTTCTGTATGAGTCAAACATGAGAGCCATGGTCAGGAAACATAACTTTAGGTTGTCACAAATGGTATATTTCATTATAGAACAAGCTACATAAACTTTTATTAATTATAAAACACAAAATATAAGTTAATGCATTTACCAAGTGGACTAATTGGGAGTATAGGTAAGCAGGTCTCAACAAGGCATAAAAAGCCCTACCCTAGATTTCACATGACATCTTTGCTTTTGAATTCATGGAAATAAGTCTCCTAAGAATATATTTCAAACGTGGTATTTTTATTAAAAAAATATGTCAGACATAGGAGTGAACAATGGATGACTACTCCAGAGGCAAAAGATAGTGTGAGATATGTTGGCTATGGACATGTAACATTCCAACTCTGCACAGCTGCGAAGCTCTGATTACTGCTCAGCCTTGTAGAACCTTGAGTGCAGGTGTGACTTTTTATTCGGTTCACATTACGAATCATGATATTATGTCACTTCATCTTGGTGGACAATTGCTACATCCTTCATCCCTTTCTCCTTCCTCTCTCCCCCTATTCCTCCCTTTTCCTTCCTCCCTTCCTTCCTAGCTTCCTGCCTCCAGTTGTCTTGATATTTTCCCCCTATGCTTGCTATTGTTCTAACTCAATTTTGTATTAATTTCTAAATTCTCTATTTTCAGAACACCCTTCTGTGACTGTTTAATTGTAATTGCACCAAATTCAGTGACTAACCAAACAAAACAAATATTTTTGTATGGGGCTTTGCACTTTCTTCATCTCCCTATTTTCTTTTTAAATCTGTATTACATTTTATTAATTCTTCAGCGAGTTTTAAATGTCTTTTTACTGCAATAACTTCTCAATTCCTCAACACTCTCCATGACTATTTTAGATGAGGAATTTTTCTTGAAACTATATTTTTCAATATACTTTTATACAAGTGTAAAAACAAGATTTTTAAAGTATTAGTTTAGAACAAACTAACAAAAAAACCTGAACGTGATATATTACAATACAAGAATTTCCCTTGGGCCCTCTTAGTAAACAATCATTGTTTTCTGTGGGTTTTATCCTTTTGATATTTCATTCCTAAACTCATGCCTACATGGACAAATTCTTGTTCTCTTGTCATACTTAGGGTATTATTTCAAGTGTTAAAGTCATAGACAATGAATCCCTATGGTTCATGTGGATCTGTGGACATGTCCTTTGAACCTAAGAATATAAAGACCTACATCTCAGCCACCTGGTCCAACCCAGCTCATGACTGTGATCCCAAGGGGCCAATACTACAGACAACAGCTTAAAGTTTTGTTCTGAGAGTTCTTTTGGTTATCCCATTAAGGTATTCATTCTGCTGTTCTTCTTTTAAATGATGCCATATATTTTAATGTACTTTTTGTTTTTACAATAGTCTATAATTTTTGTATGCTTTCATGGAAATGAGACAGGTCAACATCAACCTACTCCACCATGTTGCCCAAGCCTCCCTCCGAAGTCTTAAACTTCCATGCCACATGAGCTGCCCACAGTCTTGGGCCTCTGTGTTTAACTGAACCTTTTGAAAATGAGGTATCATGAAGAAGAGGAAGGGAATCTTAAGAGATCAAGCTAAGCTGCTTTTGGTACAGTGATGAAAAGGTACATTGTCATTAGCTATGAAAAGGATGATTAGACCTACATCCCCATGTCCACTCTATAATTCATATAAAAATACTGAAAAATGGAGATTGAATTAATCACATATTCAATTAATTTTAAAAAATCATTTTTGAAAAGTTAGTGAACTACATCTGTCTCAATTACTGTAGCAAACTGATCATAAACTATCAATGACTTGAGAATAAAAGACTATTTTCCACAGGGTAAATGTACAAGAGAATATTTTTGTTTGGGGCATCTTTCCTATATGTGGGAAGCTCTTAACATAGGCTCATCCCACAGCATGACCCCATCATTCCATTCAATTTCTTCAAAATTTCTAGTCAGCAATAGAGTGTGAAGGAAGTCCACAACTAGAACACCTAATTGGATTGGCTAGAATTCAGTCACATGGCTGCACCTCCCTGCAAAAGAGACTGGGAAATGTAGTTTAAATTTGGTCTCAAAAAAAACCCAAAATGGCACACTTGGCTAAGCAGTGTTCTCAATCATGATTAGTATGACTGAGAGCACAAGATAGGGAAGAGAGGAGGAGGCTAGAAAAGCAGCTAAGAAAATATTATAACATTTCAGGTAGTAAACCATGGTGGTCTAACCTACTAAAGCATCGAGATAGAAAATAGAGAGGCTGAGTTTTGCAATAAATTTTTATATAAATAATCAACACTATAACAGGTACATTCAAGAGAAGATAAAATGGCCACTTGCAAGAAATGAAATACTATACAGCTAAACAAACATGGAATGTGAGTTGATTGTTGTATGCTCTGAACAACAATTAATTGGGTGTTAGAGTAAACAATATGGGGATGGTGAGATGGCTCAGTGGGTAAGAGGCATTGATATGAAAGCCTGAAAGCCTGACTTTAAGTCTCCAGCACCTGCATACCCAGCTGAGCGTACCTGTAACTCCAGAACTGGTGAACAGAGACAAGCAGATTGTGGGAGTTTGCTGGCCACCATCCCAATCCAGCCAGCACACTACAGACTCAGTGAAAGGCTTCATGTACACATGCTTGACACACTGAACTCTATGACGTCCTTCTCCCCAAACCATGGCTACTTCTTCTTAGCCTGAATATATGCTAAAGGAAGTTTAGCCAGTCACGTGGCCAAGATGCTTGAACATAGAAATGTGGCAAAAAGATTGAAACCTCTGTAAATAAACCTAAGAGTTTCCTAAGCTGCAGATAAAACCATGATGTAGTTTTATGGCTCTTCACAAGAAATAAGAATAAATAAAAACTGGAGAAAGGCACATCATGGCTCTGTACACTTGGGCATTTGTCACCAAGATAAAGCCTGTAAAATCTATTTTGTCAGTGGGATCCTGAGAACATTCACTGGACTAATTCCAGTGACTGTCATGGTTAAAACCCTCCAGTGACCATTGCAGATAGTGTTACTTCCTGGACCTTAAGGTGGCTTCATGCCTATTCAGTGCAACAACTCCACATTTCCAGAAAAGCTTTATACTGAAAAGTTGTTTGCACTGGAGTAGTGGTTAATGACCTCCAAAGGCTATTGGTCCATACTTGTATACTAAATTTGTGATTCAGAACTTTCCACAAAAGGGAAAACTGCGTTACAGATAAGATGAACAGTTAATATTTCATTTCCCCTTACCTATGAAGTGAGGTAATGGAATGTACATTTTAATTATGAAATGATCGAATCTTAGATGAATGTGTGAAGGTGTTAATGGGCAAAATATGGGTTAGAGGGGCTCACTTGCTACTTAGATGTGTATTCAGAAGTAATGACCCCATTTGCTATGGATCAACAGGATATTGCCCCAATTACATGACTCTAAATTTCATGAATCTGGATGTGGAAAGAGCTGACCTCTTCAGTAAACTGTTGGAAGTGATAACATACAGATCATAATTGCACTAATGTTTCTGGATTCGTGTCTGATTCCATGTTGATGGAGTCATGAGAGAAGAAAACGAGTCTTCTACCACAGAGTTCACTCTCCTGGGAGTTACAAGGCAGGGGGAGCAGGAATATTTCTTCTTCATCCTCTTCCTGTTCATTTACCCCATCACGGTGTTTGGGAACACGCTCATCATCCTAGCCATTCACTCTGACATTCGCCTTCATAACCCCATGTACTTTTTCCTCGCCAACCTCTCCCTTGTTGACATCTTCTTCTCCTCTGTAACTATCCCCAAGATGTTGGCCAACCATCTCCTGGGTAGCAAGGCCATCTCCTTTGGGGGATGTATGGCACAGATGTTCTTCATGATAGGATTGGGAAACACAGACAGTTACATACTAGCTGCAATGGCATATGATCGAGCTGTGGCCATCAGCCGCCCACTTCATTATGCAACAATTATGAGTCCACAACTTTGTATCCTGATGGTTGCTGGGTCCTGGGTGGTTGGAAATGGCAACTCACTGCCCCACACCATACTCACAGCTAGATTGTCCTTCTGTGGCAACAGGGATGTGGCTAACTTCTACTGTGACATTACGCCTTTGCTCCAGCTGTCCTGTTCTGACATTCGCTTCAATGTGAAGATGATGTACTTTGGTGTGGGTGTTTTCTCAGTACCACTGCTATTCATCATCATCTCCTATGTCCGGGTCTTTTCCACAGTCTTGCGGGTTCCATCCACCAAGGGCTTCCTCAAAGCCTTGTCCACCTGTGGCTCACACCTGACAGTGGTGTCTTTGTATTATGGGACAGTCATGGGCATGTATTTCAGGCCTCTGGCTAGTTACAGTCTGAAGCATGCACTGATAACTGTGATGTACACAACAGTGACCCCAATGCTGAACCCTTTCATCTACAGCCTTAGGAACCGTGACATGAAGGCTGCTTTGAAGAAACTTTTCCACCGCACCTCCTTCTTATCCCCCATGTGAGACCATGCACAGCAGACACTGTAGTCCCCAGTCAGAAGCACTAGGAAATCCAGCTTCAGTGTCACCCTGCAAGGAGCTTCTTATCATATTTCCAGCTTGAAATTCCTTCCCTTGGGAGCATTTTTTGACAGTCTGAGGAGGCAATTTATGAAATGCACTAATATTAATATATTTCTGCTCCTTTGGACAAAAGGCTGTGCCAGCACATGGCTCTGAGCTCAGTTCTCACCAGTCTACTGACCAGCTTTGATGTTAATGTCCCAAAATCAGACTAGTAATATCTGTGCTGCCTATATCACAGGCTGTAATCATAGTAGTGTGTGCTTCAAAGACTGTATATCACTGTGTGCTGGATTTTTCTAATGACTATGTTTATCACAACTGCTAGCCTGCTAGCCTGCATATACAAGACCTATCCTAACATCTGTCTGTATCTTCACAATCGATCATTTAACCTGCACCCAAAAATGTGAATGGGGGTTGAATAAGTTAATTAAAATATTAATTTCTAAAATTTAGTCTAATAATGTTCAGAGATTACTAGACTACAAACAATTTACTTACCTTTATGTCATTTTTATTTTGTTTTGTGTCTTGAGGCATGATCTCATAAATAACACAGGCTGCCTTTGAATTCCCAGTATTCTTCCCCATCTGTTAATTGATGAGATTGCAAATTTCTTCCATTTTATCAAGTTCTTCATCCTTAAATGTTTGTTAAAAACTTGTCAGGGGTGCATTTCTATGCTGTCTTAATTAAAATAATGTGTTAATTAATATAGGCTGTCTCTAAGGACACTTATCAAACTATTGCTCAGATGATAATAACTAATAGAATTGTTATTGTTTAAGGAACAAAATTGTTACATGAGTATTATAACAAATGCTAGTTTAATTCAGTATAATATGAGATGTAGTGAGCAAACACTTGGGTTCAATATAATGAAGGAGATAAAAACTATATAGAAAATAACCCACACAGCCCATACCTTAGTTGCAGCTCGACTGCCCAGGTAGTCTGACACATCCAGCTTCACAGGCAGGACTGGAACCCCTGCTACCTGGGAAGCAGACTCCCTGCCCAGCCAGAGACCCATGCACCTTGGGATTCCCACCTGTGCTAGGACCAGAGTCCCAACATTTGGCCAAATCCTACACACTTCACACCCAGTTGCAGCTCAACTCCCCAGGTTCACATCCAGGTTCACAAGGGAGACCCCAAACTCTGCCCTAAAGCCCTGTGTAACAGGACCCCTACAACTTGTGACACAGATTCCACATACACACACACACACGCACCTTCCAGTTTCCACCTGTGCTGGGAGCAGAGCCACAGCACTGAACCTGAACCCACATAGCCCATACCCCAGTTGCAGCTTGACTCCCCAGCTATTCTGACACATACAGGATCACAAGATCACAGGTTGACTGAAAAGATGGGTTCCAGTCAGAGATGGGAAGGCTAGATAACATCAGAGATAACAAGATGGCAAGAGGCAAGTGTAAGAATATAAGCAATTTGACTTGGCAATATCAGAACCCAATTCTTCCACCACAGCAAGTCCTAGATACCCCAATACACCTATAAAGCAAGGCTCAGATCTAAACTCTCATATCATGAAGTTAATAGAGGACTTTAAGAAGGACATAAATAACTCCCTTAAAGAAATACAGGAGAACACAGCAAAGGAGTAGAAGCCCTTAAAGAGGAAATGCATAAATCCCTCAAAGAAATACAGAAGAACAAAATCAAACACATGAAGGAATTGAACAAAACTATCCAAGACCTAAAACTATAAATAAATTATTAAAGAAAACTCAAAAGGAGGCTACCCTGGAATTGGAAACCCTAAGAAAGAGAACGGGATTCACAAATGTACATCACCAACAAAATAGAAGAGAATCTCAGTAGCAGATGATACAATAGAGTACATCAACACAACAGTCAAGGAAAATTAAAAAAGCAAAAAGCTCCTATCTCAAAACGTTCAAAAATACAGGACACAATGAAAAGACCAAACCTGAGAATAATAGGTATAAAAGAGAATAAAGATTCCCAACTCAAAGGGCTAGCAAACATCTTCAACAAAATTATGGAAAAAAACTTTCCTAACCTAAATAAAGAAATGCCCAAAAACATACAAAAACCCTACAGAACACCAAAAACATGGGACCAGAAGAGAAATTACTTTTGTCACAAAATAATTAAAACAGCAAATGCAAAGAACAAAGAAATAATAGAACAAAGAATATTGAAAGCAGTTAAAAAATAATCAAGTAGCATATAAAGGAAGACCTATCCAAATTACACCAGACTTCCCATCAGAGACTCTACAAGCCAGAAAAGATCCTGAGCAGAGATCCAGCTGAAAAAAACAAAAAAACAAAAAACAGGTCTAGAGGAATGCTAACACACAGGTCTACAGGACAGTCAAGCCACTGTCAGAGATAGCAAGACAAGCTAACACCAGAGACAACCTGATGGAGAGAGGCAGGCTCAGGAACCTAAGCAACAGAAACAAAGACTACGTGGCACCATCAAAGCCAAGATCTCCCACCAAAGAAAATACTGACTATCCAAACATACCACAAAAGCAAGATTTAGATTTGAATTCACATTTTATCATGAGAATAGAGGACTTTAAGAAGGACATAAATAACTCCCTTAAAGAAATACAGGACAAGTAAACAAGTAGAAGCCCTTAAAGAGGAAACACAAAAATCACTTAAAGAATTAAAGGAAAATACAACCAAACAGGTGAGGGAATTAAAGAAAACCATCCAGGATTTAAAAATGGAAATAGAAACAATAAAGAAAGCACAAAAGGAGACAACCTTGGAGATAGAAAACCGAGGGAAGAAATCAGGAGTCATAGATGCAAGCATCACAGAATACAAGAGATAGAAGAGAGAATATCAGGAGCAGACAATACCATAGAAAACATGGACGCAATCATCAAAGATAGTGTAACATGCAAAAAGTTCCTAGCCCAAAACATCCAGGAAATAAAGGACACAAGGAGAAGGTCAAACCTAAGGATAATAGGTATAGAAGAAAGCGAACACTCCAAACTTAAAGGGCCAGTAAATATCTTCAACAAAATTATAGAAGAAAACTTCCCTAACCTAAAGAAAGAGATGTCCATAAACATATAAGAAGCCTACAGAATTCCAAATAGATTGGGCCAGAAAAGAAACTCCTCCCATCACATAATAGTCAAAAGAACAAATGCACAAAACAAAGAAAGAATTTTAAAAGCAGTAAGGGAAAAAGATCAAGTAGTATATAAAGGCAGACCTATCAGAATTACACCAGACTTCTCACCAGATACTGTGAAAGCCAGAAGATCCTGGGTACATGTCATACAGACACTATGAGAACACAAATGCCAGCCCAGGCTACTATATCCAGCAAAACTCTCAATTAACATAGATGGAGAAACCAAGATATTCCATGACAAAACCAAATTTACACAATATTTTTCCACAAATCCAGTCATATAAAGGACAACAGATGGAAAACTCCAAGAATTGGAGGGAAAGTACACCCTAGAAAAAGCAAGAAAGTAATCTCCTTGCAATGAAACCAAAAGAAGAGAGCCACACAAACATAATTCCAACTCTAACAACAAAAATAACAGGAAGCAATAATCACTATTACTTAATATCTCTTAACATCAATAGACTCACTTCCCCAATAAAAAGATATGAACTAACAGACTGGATATGTAAAGAGGACCCAGAATTTTGCTGCATACAGGAAACACATCTCACTAATAAAAAAAAGACATTATCTCAGAATAAAAGGCAGGAAAACAATGTTCTAAAAAAAGTCCAAAGAAACAAGCTGGAGTAGCCACTCTAACATCGAATAAAATCAATTTTCAACCAAAACTTATCAAAAAGAAAGGAAGGACACTTCATATTCATCAAAGGAAAAACCCACCAAGATGAACTCTCAATCCTGAATATTTATGCTCCAAATAAAGGCACCTATACCCAATGGACAGATCATGGAAACATAAACTAAAGAAAGATACACTGAAACTAACAAAAGTTATGAAACAAATGGAATTAACAGATATTTATAGAACATTTCATCCTAAAACAAAACAATATACCTTCTTCTCAGCACCTCCTGGTACCTTTTCGAAAATCAACCATATAATCAGTCACAAAACAGGCCTCAACAGATACAAGAAGATTGAAATAATCCTATGCATCCAATAAGATCACCAGAGACTAAAACTGGTCTTCAATAACAACAAAAATGACAGAAAGCTCACATATACATGGAAGTTGAAGAACATTCTACTCAATGAAAACTTGGTCAAGGAAGAAATGAAGAAAGAAATTAAAGACTTTTAGAATTTAATAACAATGAAGGGACAACATATCTAAACTTATGGAACACAATGAAAATAGTGCAAAGAGGAAAACTCATAGCCCTGAGTTCCTCCAAAAAGAAACTGGACAGAACATACATTGGCAACTTGACAGCACACCTAAAAGCTCTAGAACAAAAAGGAGCAAATACACCCAGGAGGAGTAGAAGGCAGGAAATCATCAAATAGAAACAAGAAGGACTATACAAAGAATCAACAAAGGCAGGAGCTGGTTTCTTTGAGAAAATCAACAAGATAGATAAACCCTTAGCCAGACTAATGAGAGGACAGAGAGTCTGTCCAAATTAACAAAAATCAGAAATGAAAAGGGAGACATAACTACAGAATCAGAGGAAATTCAAAAAAATCATCAGATCCTACTACAAAAGCCTTTATTCAACAAAACTTGAAAATCTGCAGGAAATGGACAATTTCCTAGACAGATACCAGGTACCAAAGTTAAATCAGGAACAGATAAACCATTTAAACAACCCCATAACTCCTAACGAAATAGAAGCAGTCATTAAAGGTCTCCCAAGCAAAAAGGGCCCAGGTCCAGACGAGTTCAGTGCAGAATTCTCTCATACCAATACTATCCAAACTATTCCACAAAATTGAAACAGATGGAGCACTACTGAATTCCTTCTATGAAGCCACAATTACTCTTATACCTAAACCACACAAAGACCCAACAAAGAAAGAGAACTTCAGACCAATTTCCCTTATGAATATCGACGCAAAAATACTCAATAAAATTCTGGCAAACCGAATCCAAGAGCACATCAAAACAATCATTCACCACGATCATGTAGGCTTCATCCTAGGCATGCAGGGATGGTTCAATATACATAAATCCATCACTGTAATCCACTATATAAACAACCCCTCCCCCAAAAAAGTACATGATCATCTCATTAAATGCTGAAAAAGCCTTTCACAAATTGCTACACCTATTCTTATTAAAAATATTGGAAAGATTGGGAACACAAGGTACATATCTAAATATAATAAAAGGAATGTACAGCAAACCAATAGCCAACATCAAACTGATTAGAGAGAAACTTGAAACAATCCCACTAAAATCAGGGTCTAGACAAGGCTGTCCATTCTCTCCCTACTTATTCAATATAGTATTCAAAGTCCTAGCCAGAGCAATCAGAAAACAAAAAGAAGTCAAAGGGATACTAATTGGAAAGGAAAAAGTCAAAATATCACTATTTGCAGAAGATATGATAATATATTTAAGTGACCCCAAAAGTTCCACCAGAGAACTACTAAGTCTAATAAACAACTTCAAACAAATGGCTGGGTATAAAATTAACTCAAACAAATCAGTAGCCTTCCTCTACTCAAAGGATAAACAGGCTAACAAAGAAAATATGGAAATGACAACCTATACAATAGTCACAAATAACATAAAATACCACAGTGTGACTCTAACCAAGACAGTGAAAGATCTGAATGACAACAACCTCAAGTCTCTGAAGAAAGAAATTGAAGAAGACCTCAGAATATGGAAAGATCTCCCATGCTCATGGATTGGCAGGATTAATATAGCAAAATGGCCATTTTGCCAAAAGCAATCTACAGATTTGATGCAATCCCCATCAAAATTCCAACTCAATTCATAGAATTAGAATGAGCAATTTGCAAACTCATTGGGAATAACAAAAACCCAGCAAAGTGAAAACTATACTCAACAATAAAAAAAACTTCTGGGGGAATAACCATCCCTGACCTCAAGCTGGATCACAGAGCAATAGTGGTAAAAATTGTATGGTATTGGTACAGAGACAGGCAGGTAGATCAATGGAACAGAATTGAAGACACAGAAATGAACCCACACATCTATGGTCACTTGATCTTTGACAAAGGAGCTAAAATCATTCAATGGAAAAAAAGATAGCATTTTCAACAAATGGTGCTTATTCAGCTGAAGATCAGGATGTAGAAGAATGCAAATGGACCCATTCTTATCTCCTTGTACAAAGCTTAAGTCCAAGTGTATCAAGGACCTCCACAGAAAAACAGATAAACTCAAACTAATAGAAGAAAAAGTGGGGAAGAGCCTCGAATACATGGGCACTGGGGGAAATTTCCTGAGTAGAACAGCAATGACTTATGCTCTAATACCAAGAATCAACAAATGGGACCTGCAAATCTTCTATAAGACAAAGGATACTGTTATTAGGACAAAATGGCAACCAACAGATTGGGAAAAGATCTTTACCAATCCTAAATCTGATAGAGGGCTAATATCCAAAATATACAAAGAACTCAAGAAGTCAGACTACAAAGAGTCAAATAACCCGATTTAAAATGGAGTACAGAGCCAAACAAAGAATTCTCAGCTGAGGAATATAAAATGGCTGAGAAATACTTAAAGAAATGTTCAACATCCTACAAAGGATGCATCAGGGAAATGCAAATCAAAACAAGCCTGAGATTCCACCTCACACCAGTCAGAATAGCTAGAATCAAAAACAGGTGATAATAGATGCTGGCGAGGATGTGGAGAAAGAGGAACACTCCTCCATGGTTGGTGGGATTGCAAACTGGTGCAACCTTTCTGGAAATCAGTTGAAGGTTCCTCAGAATATTGGATATAGTACTACTTGATGACCCAGCTATACCTCTCCTGAGCATATTTCCAAATGATGCTCCAACATATAACAAAGACATATGCTCTCTATGTTCATAGCAGCCCTCATTTATAATAGCCAGAAGCTGGAAAGAACCTAGATAGCCTTCAACAGAGGAATGGATTCAGAAAATGTGGTACATCTACACAATGGAGTACTACTCAGCTATTAAAAACAATGACTTCATGAAATTCATAGGCAAATGGATGGAACTAGAAAATATCATCCTGAGTGAGGTAACCCAATCACAAAAAAACACACATGGTATGAACTCACTGATAAGTGTATATTAGCCCAAAAGCTCAAATTACTCAAGATACAATCCACAGACCACATGAAGCCCAAGAAGAAGGATGACCAAAGTGCAGATACTCATCCTTCTTAAAAGGGGGAACAAATATATTCATGAGAAGATATGGAGACAAAGTTTGTAGCAGAGACTGAAGGAATGGCCATTCAGAGCCTGCCCCACCTGGGGATCCAGCCCATATACATACAGCCACCAAACCCACACAACACTGCTGATGCCAAGAAATGCATGCAAACAGGAGCCTGAGATAGCTGTCTCCTGAGAGGCTCATCCAGAGCATAACAAATACAGAGGCGGATGCTAGCAGCCAACCATTGAACTAAGAATAATGTCCCCACTGGAGAAGTTAGAGAAAGGTTTGAAGGAGCTGAAGGAACTTGCAACCCCATAAGAACAACAATACCAACAACAAAACAGACCCCCCCAGGGACTAAACCACTACCCAAAGACTACACATGGACAGACCCATGGCTCCAGCTACATACGTAGCAGAGGATGGCCTTGTTGCGCACCAATTTGGAGGAGAAGCCTTTGGTCCTGCCAAGACTGGACTCCCCCCCCCCCAACCCCAGCGTTGGGGAATATCTGGTCAGGGAAGTAGGAAGGGGTGGGTAATTGGGGAATGGCGACAGTCTCATTGAAGAAGGGGGAAGGGGAATGTGATGGGGGCTATAAAAAGGAATATCATTGTATATGTAATACTACCCACTATAATTCTTTGATTTTAATGATTAAGTTTAAAAAAAAAAAAAAGGAAAGTCAGCTCTTCCAGAACTATGTATACCTGAATGCTGTCATGCTTCCTATTCCATGATAATGGACTAATCCTCTGACATTGTAAGCCATATCCAATTAAATGCTTTCTTTTATAGTAAAAAAGTAAAGGTTTTTGGTGGTGGTGGTGGTGGCGGCGGCGGCGGCGGCGGCGGCGGCGGCGGCGGCGGCGGCGGCGGCGGCGGCGGCGGCGGCGGCGGCGGCGGCGGCGGCGGCGGCGGCGGCGGCGGCGGCGGCGGCGGCGGCGGCGGCAGCAGCAGCAGCAGAAGCGGCTGTGGTGGTGGTGGTGCTGGTGGTGGTAGTAATAGTGGTGGTTTGGTTTTTTTTCCTTTGCTTTGGATTGGTTTCTCACATTTATTTATTGGGGAATTTGCATAATATCAGTTCTTTCCTTAAATCACATGGGGCCTGGGAAGAGATAAAACTCATCAAACTTGGTAGCTAACACCTCTATCCACTGAACCATCTTTTTGGTCAGGAAAAAAATGGTTTGAGCATGACCATTCTACTAGTGAACTAGATAGCCACTAGTAGAGTTTTTAAAAGTGTGTGTAACTATAGCATACCAAATGGACTTATGTGTACAACAGTATAGAAAAGAGTAAGGACCTGTGTAGTTTTAATTTTAAAGAAATTTACCAGGATCAAATATTAATTTTTCTTTTAAATATAAATAGTGCTATTTTGAATGCCATGGGACATTTAGAAGATGGGGCTCAGATGACAAATGTATGGGTGCTTCTCTGAACGTTTGGCCCACTTCTTTGTTCCAGCCTGTTTCTCGACGTCTTCTCCCATACCAGTGAGCTACCCCACATACTTGCAGCCACTGATGGGGTCGCTCCTGCCATCACACATTCTGAAGCCATGAACCAAAGTAAAGTGTTCCCTCCATAATTTATTATATCAGGGGTTTTGTCATGGCAGTGAGGAAAGAAATTAACAGACTGGGTCCAATCTTCTATCTCCACTACCCCTAAGTTCTAGCAGTCAGGAAGACACAAAAATGTCACTAGAAAATTATCCATGTAGATTCAACAATAGATTTTCATATTCTCTGGCTTCTGGTTGGACATGGTCAGTGCAAAGTTGCAGGAGAGCTTGAGCAGAGGGAAGAAAGCAAAGTCAATTCATTCCCTAACTAATTACAGATTGCTTTATATTTAACTAAATTCTTATCTCTTGCCAGGCAACTGATGTGGGACAGCTGTCCATCATTGTTCATCTCTGTCTCTCTCCCTGACTGTGTGTTTTAACTCACCCTCGACCCAAATAGCCTTCTTGCTGCTAGCCTCAGAGTTGTGTCTGTATGGTCTCCCTATATTTCCCTACATTCTAAGTTCTAAGGTTTTATTGACTTACTGGTATTGTATTGATTGCATATCTGATTTTTTAAGACAGAATGTTGCTACATATCTTGGGCTACCTCCACCCAAATTATCAGTTTAGACTACACTGCTCTTGTCTAGCCTTAGGAATGCTGGGGACAAAAGTGTATGCTGCCACATAAATCTTTCTCACATCTTACAAGATACCCAAGTCTTTAGTCATACTACTTTTCTTTAATGTTATAATTAATCAAAACTTCCATTAAAGTAATTAAAACACATAATAGTTATTATTAAAATAGTATACCTGATTAATGTCATGTTAGTACATTTTCTGGAGTCTGAAGAGCCTTAGAGATATATTAAATGTGAAGTAGGAAAAAAAATACTTACCTGGTGAGGTTCTTCAAAGATTTATTTGGATAGGTAAATAATGTCTGGCCTAGTTAACTCTAAGCATAATCACAAACTAGTATTTTCATCCACTTATTTCACATTTATTAAGTATTACTGATGCACTTTTTATGTCCAAAATTGTAAAGAAACTGCAATATATAGTCACATGAGTCTTGCCACGCATGCTTGTAAGCTTAACAGAGTGACCAACCATAATAAATAAAATGCTCATGCAAAGAGTAATCTATAATCTTTAAAGCGGGAGTTACTATGAGCACATCCCGTGACATGGATAAAACAGATATCAGTCCAACTTTCTACATAATAAAGTCAACACTTAGACTCCCAACTCCACTCTGCTGGTCAATCGGCTGGTGAGAACTGAACCCAGAGCCATACGATGCACTCTGCCCAAGGGAGCAAAAATGTGTGTTGAAATTAGTGCATTCCATAAGTTAACTCCACAAACCATCAGAAGGCTCCCAAGGAAAGAGATTTCAAGCTAGAAATATGACAAGCAGTTACTTGAAGGGGTGACATTGAAGCTGGACTTCCTAGTGCTTCTGACTGGGGACCACAGTGTCTGCTGTGCATGGCCTCATGTGGAGGAGGAGGAGGAGGAAGAGGGGCAGTGGAAGAGTTTCTTCAAAGCCGCCTTCATGTCACGGTTCCTAAGGCTGTAGATGAAAGGGTTCAGCATTGGGGTCACTGTTGTGTACATCACAGTTATCAGTGCATGCTTCAGACTGTAACTAGCCAGAGGCCTGAAATACATGCCCATGACTGTCCCATAATACAAAGACACCACTGTCAGGTGTGAGCCACAGGTGGACAAGGCCTTGAGGAAGCCCTTGGTGGATGGAACCCGCAAGACTGTGGAAAAGACCCGGACATAGGAGATGATGATGAATAGCAGTGGTACTGAGAAAACACCCACACCAAAGTACATCATCTTCACATTGAAGCGAATGTCAGAACAGGACAGCTGGAGCAAAGGCGTAATGTCACAGTAGAAGTTAGCCACATCCCTGTTGCCACAGAAGGACAATCTAGCTGTGAGTATGGTGTGGGGCAGTGAGTTGCCATTTCCAATCACCCAGGACCCAGCAACCAGCAGGATACAAAGTTGTGGACTCATAATTGTTGCATAATGAAGTGGGCGGCCGATGGCCACAGCTCGATCATATGCCATTGCAGCTAGTATATAACTGTCTGTGTTTGCCAAGCCTATCATGAAGAACATTTGTGCCATACATCCCCCAAAGGAGATGGCCTTGCTACCCAGGAGATGGTTGGCCAACATCTTGGGGATAGTTACAGAGGAGAAGAAGATGTCAACAAGGGAGAGGTTGGCGAGGAAAAAGTACATGGGGTTATGAAGGCGAATGTCAGAGTGAATGGCTAGGATGATGAGCGTGTTCCCAAACACCGTGATGGGGTAAATGAACAGGAAGAGGATGAAGAAGAAATATTCCTGCTCCCGCTGCCTTGTAACTCCCAGGAGAGTGAACTCTGTGGTAGAAGACTCGTTTTCTTCTCTCATGACTCCATCAACATGGAATCAGACACGAATCCAGAAACATTAGTGCAATTATGATCTGTATGTCACCAGTCTCCCCCACTACACCATATAACAGTTGGCTCTCTCTACACGTGAATCCATAAAATCCAGAGTCACATTATTTGAAGAAATCTCTGGTGATCAATGGTACAGATAGTAATTTATCCAAGAACCTTTATCAAGTCTAAGCAATGTTCATTTTCCCTACCAACACTACTATTTTATATTTCATTATTTCAGAGTTAAAGTTCACAATGCATAGTCTGGATTCATAGTATGACTTCAAAGAAAAATCACAAACATAGGACAATTATGATTACTTCTTGTTTGTTCAACATATGGAACAGAGTCTTTGCTTCTAAGAGCCTTAGAGTTTCAGGGAGAAGCCAGAATCACACTTGTCTCACTAGCCATCATATGGAAGGCAGCCTTTTGGAATATTCTATCATGTACTCCAATTCAAATGTCCTCCAGGAAAAACTAACCTAGAATTTGTCATTGTTTCTTTGACCAAACACAGAGTGATCTCATAGTATATAAAATGTATACAGTGGAATGGGAAGATTCTAAGTCATAAGGATCACTGAATTCAAGTCCTACTAATGAAAGCCCAGTGAATTTTTCTCCCAGGTGTCCCATTCATAAAAGAGACCTTTTTCTGTCTCCTTCATATGTTTCCCTTTGGTAGCCTTTCAACTACACACAACATTGTACTTTCTCTCAAGTCTTCTCTTCCTAGTCTTATTATGCTACCAACACCACTTTATAAACTCTCCACTCTATTTCTGTTGTCTTGGTTTTCTTATAACATAAACTTCAGTAGGCCAGACCAAACTGTTTTTCTACTGGAAATGTTGTAATATTTCCTTAACTCATTCACCAGTCTCTTCCAATTTCCCTTATCTATTGATCTCAGATGTTAATTAAAACAGAGACTACTAGCTACTTGGTGCTATCCTTGCTACCCTCCTCTTGATCAACAATTTCAACTACATTTCCCAATATCCTTTCTCATTAGGTGCAGTCATGTGACTGACTGATTTCTAGCCAATCCACTTATGTGTTCTAGTTGGAAGCTTTCACCATAATGCAGTACTAACAGTTTGAAATGTTATAGAAGTTGAAAGAGATGATACTGTCACATAATGAAATTATCCTGTGTCACTAGTTCCTCCATACAAGAGATATATCCAACACACACACACACACACACACACACACACACACACACAAACACACTTTGGGTACACAATGATACATTGTCAGAAAACAAAACAGAAAAACAGGAGCAAATATGAAATAATATTCTAGCTACCAAACCCACATGGATCTTTGTCATAGTATTTTCTGGATGTTCTTGAAATTTAACACCAGCTTTATAATACATTGGATTTAAAATAAAGATATTACCTGTTGGTGATGATTTAGTTCAGAGTGTGGCCAGGAACTGGTGGCTCAAGACAGTATTTCATCAAAGCTAAGAAACAGAGATAAGATTCTTTGTTGAGAAGTAAAAAGGGCCCTGTATTACGTCAAGTAAGACATGATCAGATAAAAGGAATCAGAAGAGCTTGGATGATCTTTGGCTAACATCACTTAATTATCTAGTGTTCTTTACCTAGGTTAACAACTTCCTATAAACCTCATCTTCAACTCATAATTCATGGTGGTTTCTAGCTTTGTTGTACCACAGATAACAATCCAGCTGTTCCACCTTTACATCTGCCTTCTATACACTGGGCTAATTATGTCCTGTCCCTCAAATATGTCACCCTCAGACAGCATTCATTCTTCCACTTTCTTCTCCCGGAGCTCCCAGAGAGTACTAGAAAAATCACAGACTTGGGGTTGGAACTCTTGAGCCCAGATCCCAAGCAGAACTATCACACTCTTCATCAAGCATTGCTATAACCTATTGAAATCCAACCTCAACTCTGCTACTCCCACAGCTCACCATGATACTCACATGAGCAATGGGCCCAAATCCTGGACTCATCATTGAATATCTTGCTTCATAAAGGAACATTTCTTAATATGTTTTTGATGCATGTCATTCTCATGTGTTTGCCTTTACATTGTTTGTCCCTTTGCTCCAATGGGAAAAATGCATCCATGTATCAAGCATGATCTCATCCTTATTTTCTTCTATTTTCTGAGCTATCTCACTCCATTAACTTCTTTGCTGGCTCCATAGTGTTATAGCTATATGTCCTACCTACAGACTAACAAGAACACTGTAGCCTCTTCAATGAGCTTTGTAACCCATTCCAGAAACCATTCCTCTTTTTTTAAAACTGTATTCTCCTTCCTAAACCAGGCTTGTTTACAGAAGTTGCTCTTTACAAAACTAAAAATATGCTTATAAATGCAGGTGTGACACATGGCAGAGTTTTCCCAACTCATTCACTCTAACCATTAACTGACAGATTTAATCCAAGTTTCTTATTGTGGAGAGCCTCGGGGACAGAAATTCAGACAACTGACAGTAACATCAGCCCATCGAGGCAGAGGGATACAGACAAAGCTGAGGACTAGGATGGAATCGTCATGGGAAAGAAGTGTGTATTTGTCTTGTGGAAAGTTGTTAGCCAATGCAAGGGGTTTATTCAGTAACCTGCTATGTACATGGATTTGCACACTGAATATAGTTCCCACTACCCCTTTCTGAAAAGAAATGCTCAACCCTTTATTTAATACACTCAGTGACTAATTAGTATGGCAACAAGTTGATGGATACTCCACTGCAAAAATTACAGGATGATATGGAAAAGTATGCAGTTCAAGAATACGATGAAAATATGCATCCCTAGAGGAGAAACAGTTGGTATAACAGAGAAACAGAAAATACAAGGAAGAAAAGGAGGGCGGTTTGTTTAGTGTAGGGGCTAAGGCATGGAGTCCATGGTGCCAGATTTTAGAGTGGTGTCAGGAGGGAGAGATGACTTCTGTATAAACCCAGGCAAGAAGCAAAATAAACCTTGTACTGTTGCGGAGAAGATCTGAAGCTGCAGCAGCAAGAAGGTGACTGAGTTCCCTGAAAGGTGTCAGTCTCACACACAGCTCACCACTAATATTTATACCCCTGGAGAGTGTTCTGGCTTTGACATGAGCTATGATACTGAGGAAAATTTTTGCAAGGACAGGTGAAATTAATTGTTTGCCCTTATCATGTGAGTACAAGAGATGGGACAAAAAAGAATATGCTTCAAATGTTTTTCAGATTTCTGTAGTAATTCCACTCCTTAAGACTGACTCTGCAAATGGTTCATGATCACACTGCCAAGCCCCAAATAGTTGGGAATAGACACACCTTTCTAATTCCTCTCTTAAGACCCTGCATTTCTGTTTTGCACAACTCTACACCACATACCCATGAAACAGCAAACGTGCAACACATGTATGTGGTTAAAAATCGCCTAACCTGGGATAACTGAATCACAACGGCTCTTTCCCAGCTCTGTGTTCATGAAAAAAGTCCCAGGAAAAGTGTGGTCAGAGCAGGATTTCTGTCCATCTGCTACTTTTACCTATTGAATTTTCAGAACTTATGTCAGACTGTGATTTGTGTCCATCTAACCTCTCTGAGTGAGTGTTGGTGACTCATTTCACCTAGTAAATGATTTGATAAAAGGACTTGATGATTCTACTTACCTCGTGATGATTTTACGAGGGTATAGGAACAGCATGGTTGTTATATAGCTGTTTCTGCTGTTTGCCTAGATCATGCTGTCATAGTGCTCTCTCTCCAATGTCCACAGACCTACCTGGAAGTCAGCAGACATTGTCATCAGATACCCTGGCCCCGTGGGCTTAACTCCTGTTCCATAAATGAAATTTTTCAAGCAGCTAGACTAGGACCTGGGCCCAGGCATGCTCAGAGAAGCATCCGGGTGATGCGTTTGGATGGACATAAGAATGGGATGGTTTGAAAAATTGAGCTTCCCTTTTCCAGTCCATGAGCAGAAGTAACAAAAGTGCTGTCCTGGATTGAGCCTGAGGAGGAGGGATCTCCCAAACTGCAGCCCAGTAGATCTTAACATAAAGATTGGGAACCTTCCAGCAGCTTTTAAGTCTCCTAAAACATCACTCTCCAGATATCATTCAGGTTCAACTTGTAATAACTGTTGAGATTGATGAAAATGTCTCTTCCTATAGCCTTAGGGGACACAGTGGCTCCCAACAGTAATTTGCAGTAGAGAGAGTGTCTCCAGGGCTCAAGCTCTGGGCTGACCTATTCCATCCTCTCTGTTGGGATCTCAGTACCTCTGCTGTTCAAACTCTACTATGAACCACCACTTGGGAGTTGCAAGGACCCTGATATGACTGATATCTTGGTATTTCTGCACGTCTTTCTGCTGGTTAGTGTTTCTAAGAAAGAAACTAACAATGCATCTTTCACTAGAATTTGGTCAGAGAAAATTAGATTGTAAACTATGGCTGTCCTTGATGTAGTATGCTAAGAGCAGATCTCCAGATTGTCTAAACTCTGAGATATGGAAAGAATCTAGACATCTAGAGCACTGAATGCATGTGTCATCTTCATAGTAACCCTAATGATGAGTGTTGCCCTGTGATTTAGTACCTCCTGTGGCAGAGAGCTCTCTGCCTTCTACAGAAAGTGATGTTGAATGCTTGTGAGCCCAGGCTTGCTCACCAGTTGCTGACTTTGATGCATATTGGTTGTACCCATCTTGGGCCAACATAAACAGTAATAAGCATAAACTCATTCTCATGAAGTTAATGTGATTGAATGAACTATATATAATTCTTAAAATAGCATGCATTTTTAAAATATATGTATTCTTGGCATAGTGCATGGCACATAACTAACAGGGTAGATCAACTCCTTTTACTGCTTTTATTCTTTTCAGAGGTAAGGACTGACCTGTAGGCCTTGTACTTGTTAGAGAAGTAGTCTAAAACAGAGTCAAAGTCCCAACTCTCTTATTTTTCTATTATTTCTATATAAACCTGTATAGAATTTACTATGTATTCACTATTTTACTGGTAGTCATGTGACAAGTCTGTCCCCGCCAGCGGGGACCCAGTTATTCAGGGTCCCGAAGAGGCTTTCTACCTGTGGGCCAAAATGGGGGTGAAGAAAAGAAGGAGACCAAGCAAGATTCTGTTGTCAAGGTCTCATTTATTGAGATGAACGTTACAGCTTTTAGGGCTTTCAGGTAGGGGGAGTGACCTTTGTGAAATATGAAGGAGGGGGGAGATGAGGGTATAGGCAGTGATAGATGGAGGCAAAGAGGTCAGGCGATGAGGTCAGGTGGTGGAGACACTGGGTGTTGACTGAGGAGATCACTGGTATCTGCTTGAGCTGAGGCATCCCTTGAATGTTATCTTCCTGTGCCGTAAATTCATGGGAGAGGCTTTGTCCAACAATCTTAAGACTTATGGCAGTCATCTTAGAGGTGAGTCTCTGTGGCCAAACAGCCCAGAATCACTTTGAACCATGCAGTCAAAAAGCGGCTAGGCCCAAATCCAATATGGCTCCGTGCATCTCCCCCATTTTTCTTTTATAAAAGACCATTAGGTGGAAGTAGTGGTCTGAGAGAGATCAGACATGCCTCACAGAGTGCCCAGCTCGGCCATGGTGAGCCACTCTTGCAGTTAGGACTGCACCCCAATGGCTAGGAATGAACTTATGCTGTAACACACCATTCTGGGCTATACGTGTGTGTTATTTGGGGGAGAAACTGGGCAGAGGAGCATTTGACCGGCCCGTACATTTAAACGGGGTGTAGCCACCTCTGTCTTAGGATCGACCTCTCGAACCCCAGCCTTATCTGTCATAGGATCACCTTGTCACCCCCAAGGCACCATGTCTTAGATTGGTCAAGGGTCAGAGGAAGTTGCCCGTCCCTGAGGATAGCTACATTGGATCATCTTCTCATTCCTCTTACTTGAGCCCAGGGGCGAAAGAGTAGAAGCCAGATGGCATTAATATAAGAGATTGTGGAAATTGAGCCTCTCCCGATAAGTAGTGGGCACCTCATCTGGTTCGTTATCTCTCTGGTTCTCCTCAGCTGCTACCACCAAGTGACTAGTCAAGCCTCTCCTGTAATAAAATTTAGAATTCCCAATTGTTAGCAACTACTCCAGAAAGTTCACCCACTGTGCTTGCTTAACAATAGAATGGGGGGAGGGTAACTCCAGACACTACAGACACAATGGCTGCAGCAGTAATGGCTGCTACAATAGCAGCGAAAGTGCCAAGGTCTTTCCCAGGACACTTCAGGATCTCTGGAACAACCAGCAGACAAGGGAACCATGTCTGAGATCTGCAGAAACAGGGCAGAGTTCCCCAGTCCACAGCAGCTTCCAGCAAGCAGCAGTGCACAGAGGGTCGGAGCGCAGGCCGCGGTGGGACGGGACACAATGACTGCAGCAATGCCAGAATTTCTGTGATGACAAAAGATGAGTGGGAATCCTCCATATTCCTCCAAGGACACAGGAATGACTCCAGGGACCCGAACCAGGAGAGCTGATTCTTCATGCTCCCAGGATCAGCAAGTCTCAGCAACCACCTCTGGCAGCTGGCATACTCTTGTAGCATCCTGTAGAAAAAACACAAAGATTCCCTCTTCCCCATATAAAATATCTGAACAGGATCATGCCAATATGTGGATCTTTCTATTTCACCTAGGCAGAATTATGCCTAGTTGTAGGGTGCCATAAACTCAGAGTGTTCCTTGGCATCCAAATTTTAAAATTGAAATAAAAGGAGCATATTTTAGCATACAGGGATAACTCCCATTTTAATTTATTAAAATGGTGTTAAAATATTATTTATTAAGATAAGTCCTTGAGGATTAAATTGAGGACACTGAGCACTTGTATTTATAAATTGACTTTTATACCAAATTATTGTCTCCAGCATTATTGTTTTGGATATATAAAGAATGAGATTTTTTGACTAACTGTTCCTATGTATGGCCTATAATCTGCCTGGTATCATTGTCCCCCCTTGCTAAGGGGTCCAGGCAATCCAGTTTGAGTTCTTAAATGGCCTATAAAGGAACAGTACTTAGTGCTCTTAACCACTAAGCCATCACTCCAGCCCCTCACCAGCTTTATTTACCTAAACATAAGCATCCAGATTCAGTTGTACTAGAAATCCCTGAGCTGGTAAGGTGAGGATGGGAGTTGAAAGTAAGCAAATGGAGTCTTCCTCTTTTTGTGAGGGAGTGTTATCAACTCCATTATCATTTTCAAAGAGCTGGGTCTATGGTTTTGTTTAGTTGTCTGAGCCAGAGCACTGAAAGGACAGTGAGTTGTCAGACATTCACACTGAAATCATCACTCACTGATTTTATGTAGAAAACCGGCCTTTAATAAAGCATTAAGTAATTGAAATCAATTGTAAACCACAAGCAGCACATTGGCTATCAGTATATGAATTGAAAGCTTGATTTTTAAAACAGTGGCTAAAGCACGGAATTTAATAATCTGTGCTGAAGCAGCAGAAACTCAAGAGAATAAACAAGTGATCCAATCATACATGTAGCCTTTTCATTAGATGAACCACCTATAATACAGTAAGCACATTTTCTATGGGTTGCATGCACAAATGTACAGGAAATACAAAAGCATGCAAAGAGTAAAATTATCAATTTTGCCTGAAAATCTGTATATGTAATAGGCCAAATATCAGTATTTTGTAATAACCAATTTAATTGCTGTTTGGAATAAGATGTTTTACCAGGTTTCTTTTTTTTTTAAATACTTTCAAGACTCTAGCCTACAATTCTGTATTAACACAACTGAAGCTTTATCTCCATAAGCCTTGTGTTGCAGGGCAACAGCAGATGCCCTTGCAGCACCTAGCTGGACTCTGCCTTAAGATATCCCTAAGTAATTCTCAACTCTCTTTTGTGTCTTACTAAGTCTTTAGCATCAGGATTCCAATCTGGACACTATCTGAACCTATACACAAAGGTCATGACTGCCTTTTAGAACTTCTAAACTTATACAGGTTGTGATCCCAGAGGCACAGTCCCAAGAAGTGTTAGGAGTACTAACAAATGCAATGTTACATCATTTGCAATAGAAATCAAGCCTACCCCCACACCTATCCCAAAGGAACCCAGGGCAAACCTGAAATTCTTGTTTCTCAAGCACACTCAAGTGAGCATTATAGATTTCCTGTAACAGCCACTAACAAGCATCCCAAGTGGGATGGTGAGAAAACAAGAAGAGAGTCCAGAAAATAGAGGTCTGCTGAAGAGGGCAAAAGCATTTAGTCACATAGAAAGACAATCAAAAGATTAACAGACAAAAAAACAAAAGTGTGCACAAAACAAAAAACAAGCGGCCACCACAAGATTGCCACAAAACTGAGCTGATTCAGATTGGAGCTTCCATGAGCTCAGCAAAGACAGATGAACGGGAGCAGATTCCACATCACTCCTCCTTCCCAACCAGAATCTTCCCATTGTCAAAGTCACAAGTAACACAAAACAAAGACCTAAGACACATAGACAAGGACCACTCTGGAAATACAGACAGCCGGAAAGGCGGGTCTTTTCTCCAATCCATGAGAATGGCCGAATCCTCACCAGCACCCAGACGGGAATCTCCCAGGCGTCCCTGGGGTCCCTTCTTACCTCCTGGATGTCTCCCAGGGCAGTGCAATCGGTGAGTCCCTGGCACATCTACCACTCACATTTGCGTCTCTCCTGAGACACGATCCTCCCTCTCAGCCTGAGATGGGAGCATCTGCAAAACCAGAACTCCAGAACTCCAGAACTTGCGAGCAAATACAGACCCAGAGTTCAGCCGGCACAAAACACAAAGACACAAAGACACAGACACTACCTCCTGAATCAGAATCGCCTAGGATCCTTTTTCTTACAATAAGACATTTAAACACTTTCCAACCTTATTCCAACTATAGGAATTAATTTCTGCTCCTTCAATAATAAACCAAGGACAAGTTTCTCACACAAAGACAAAAAAAATTCACTTAAAATTAACCAGGGACACTTTTCATCAATAAAACAAAAGAAATTGATTAAATCCTTTTTCTTAACTCTTTCCTCTCTCCCTGAATGAGCGCTTGATCTCTCCTATGAATCAAGCCTCCTTAGACAATACCTTCCCCATGGCGATGGGACGACACTTATTCGACCGGTCTTACCTCCCTCTCCAGTGATGCACGAGCGATGCAGCCTGAGAGTCCTCAATTTCTCCGCAGATCTCCTGTCTCCGTCGTCTGGTAGTTGGCCGTACTTCGGGGTCCCTGTGTTCGGGCGCCACTTGTCCCCGCCAGCGGGGACCCAGTTATTCAGGGTCCCAAAGGGGCGCTACCCTTGGGCCTAAATGGGGGGCGAGAGAAGAAGGAGACCAAGCAAGATTGTATTGTCAAGGTCTCGTTTATTGGGATGAACGTTACAGCTTTTAAGGCTTTCAGGTAGGGGGAGTGACCTTTGTGAAATATGAAGGAGGGGGGAGATGAGGGTATAGGCAGTGATAGCTGGAGGCAAAGAGGTCAGGCGATGAGGTCAGGTGGTGGAGACACTGGGTGTTGACTGAGGAGATCACTGGTATCTGCTCGAGCTGAGGCATCCCTTGAATGTTATCTTGTGTATCTATGTTTCCTGTGCCGTAAATTCATGGGAGAGGCTTTGTCCAACAATCTTAAGACTTATGGCAGTCATCTTAGGGGTGAGTCTCTATGGCCAAACAGCCCAGAGTCACTTTGAACCATGCAGTCAAAAAGCGGCTAGGCCCAAATCCAATATGGCTCCGTGCACAAATCTCCATATCCTATATCAAATTGTATACATAATCAATATTGAAACATTTTGAATCACACTTTTCTGCCGCTATATATGAGGTTGCACCATGCTTGTGGCTCTGCTGTAGCTATTCGGTATATAGATTTTGGTCCCAAGTTTGATCCATGAGCTGTCAGACATAGGTATCATAGTATCCTATAATTAGTGTCTTTTTTCTTGGTAAACACATTTAGGGGTGTTGTCATCCTTCTTAAAGTATCTTCTGTGTTTTATCTCCTGGGTGCCCATGAAAGAAAAGGAACTATTTAGTGGCATAGAAAAAAATGATGCCTTAATTTTGTAATATTTATCAGTTTTCTATGGGCACTGAAAATGGGTTTTATTGGATAATGCAAAAAGAATCTTGACCGTTTTCTCCTCCCAAAATAGAAATAATGATCTTGGGAGTTTTCCTCCAAGTAAGGAGAAGACCTATAATTGTCTCTAGGAAAATCAATCTTTACTCTTTTCCTTGTCATTGAAAAAGTTTTAGAAACAAGGATGATTGTACACATACCTTCAGAAGAAGAGAGCAGTACTGCCACATGAAGTACTGTGGTGATTCCTAGATTTCAAGATTTTGGAGAGATTAGGATGACATCTGTCCCAGTATCTACAATGCATTCATTTTCAATATTATTTATAAATGCCTTTAGTTTTGACTTCTGATCACCTAGAAATTTGCCAAAAAACATTTATTTTTGGTCCCTTCAGGGTTTTTACTTTTATGTATTGAAAGTGCTCTGACCTTCATACCTGAGTTATTAATGTCTATTTTCAGAGCAGTATCTTTTGTGAATGAGACATAAAATGGTTGATTTAAATTTGATATTAGGACTTGAAATAGCCACACCCTGGGTATTTCCTGACAAGGAGTTACCCTGTCTATCTCTTGTTGGTCCACATTCATTAGTCCAGTGTGCGCCTTGGCCACATTTTCTGCATTTTCCAATGTGCTCAGGATTTCTTTTCAAATTAGCGAGGCTCTGCCTACATTAATTTTGATGACTTGTTTATTATAATTAAGACATTTGGAAGTTTGGATTTTCTCAAAAACCTTAGAAAATCACTTCTCTTATTAAAGTTATATCATAAGAATAAGAACCAATATCAGTCATATTTCTATCTTATTCTTTTTAACTTTATTCATTTTAAATTATTTATACCTGTCTATGATTTTTATACCCAATATCCTTTTTCTTTAGCATTTAAGAATAATTCCAAATATTTTTGCCTGATAAAAGGTTCATCTGTACTCAGATTTCTTCTTGCTTTCTCTCTGTCTCTCTCTCTGTCTCTCTCTCTGTCTCTGTCTCTCTCTGTCTCTCTCTGTCTCTCTCTGTCTCTCTGTCTCTCTCTCTCTCTCTCTCTCTCTCTCTCTCTCTGCTGTTCAGCTGAAGGTCTCATGTCGTTGTTAGCTACACCTCAGCCCTTCTGCTCACAGGGAAAAGAAGGTTCCATTACACCACGAACTGTTCACTGGCTGTGAAGGTGTTAGCAGTGGCTGCATTAGGCGGGGGACACTGTGTCCTCCCATGAGAGTGTAGCTTCATATTAGCAGGCAGCACTTGGTGCTGTGCCAATTTACCCCAGCTAGCATGTGCTCTCACATTTCTGGATCACCATGCTGTGCACTGCAGCCCCACCCGATTCAAAGGCCAAGACTATGCCTCAGGGATACTGAGTTATGCAGGCTGAATTCAATCACTTTGTATGTCCCAGTTGCGAACAGAAGCACAGCCTCCTGCATGGCATGGTCGTCAAAGGCATGTACCTGCAACAGAAGAATGTGTGCCAAGTATGGACCTGCGTCCCCTGTGGCTTGGAGAACCTGTACCAGCTTTCCCATGGCGTGGTCTACTTGTTTTTATTTTATTCACTTAGTTATGAGCCATTAGTATCACTCTTTTGTTGTTCTATCATCTAAGACTCAGTCAATAAGAACTCTACAATATGGCTTGTCTCGTGGTCCGTTCCCACCCATCTTGGAGCCTTGAAGGGTACTCTTACCTCTAACAGCACTAAGCTATTACTGGAGTGACCTTCTTCAAAGACTGAAGAAAAATCCACAATAAAAAGCAAACATTAATGATTATTTATATATGTATATAATATGTATTTGTGCTTATGTAAACATTTAAACATATACATACTATATACAATCATATATATGTGTATATATATATACATCTATATATATATATATAATCTTAAGAAACCTAGACAAACAATTACAACATAAATTCATTATTTACATTAAAGGGGGTTGTATATAATGTCATAGGCCAAGGGAGATTTTATTTGGTTAGATAGGGTAGCTTTCTCTAGTTCAGTCCAAGAAACAGACAGTTAATTTTCTTGGAAGAAGTTCAATGCTAGTGGACCACATCCTTCTCTTTTGCAATAAATTGCTCCTAAGGGAATATTTGGGACCTAGGACAATTGCTAAGCTCCAGTATCACACAAGAGATAAGGTCTCACATTGGTTCTGCTGGGAAATAGATGGATAGGTAAGTCCTTTGTTAGTCCAAGTCAGGAACACTAGAGTATTCCTAGGGTTCTGTTGAGAAATAGAGCTCACTCTACAGTCCTGCTACAAGAGATGTGTAGGACTTCCATGGCTATGAAAGGAAGCACCTGGCTGTCATCTTATTAGACTCCACTTGAAAGAGAAACAGCCTCAGAGTCTCAGGAAAAATTTCAGGTTATACAGATCAACATAGAGGACCAAAGAAGAGGCATCAGGTCATTGTGATGGTGGCTGGGACAGACACAGGCAATGTGGTAAGCTCAAACTGGGGTGGAACACCATCCTTAACGTAAAAAAGGTTTGCTTTCCAGCCCCTAAGAGCAAGGAGAGGATGGAAGCTATGATCACTGGCCACTGAAAGCACAACCAAGACCTGTCAACTGCAGTGCTTGGAAGGAAAGAAAATACTCATTTCAAAGTCTTTCCAGCCAAAAGACAGGATTTCCAAGGAAGTCAGTGCAGTCTACAAACATTTTTATTGATGGGGTCCAGAAAACAGACTGCAGGGAGAGACATCCCTATGGGCAGGAGGATAGACAAGTGAAAGAAACCTTATACTTCACATGGAAAAAATCCTGGGTGTGTCCTTTAGAGTCACTGTGAGTGCCATACTCTCATCCTAGAGCACTCATTCAGATAGTACAGTATTCTGGAGGAGGAAGGGAATATGCTTTGCCTGAGAAGTTTCTTCCTGTAGGATACATCCTGTGTACTATGGTGTGCATTAAAACAAGTGTGTAGTTGGCCCATAGAACACAATTGAAGACAGAAAAGAAGTTTTAATTGATTGCTTCTTAGGTCAGAGGGCAGTCCCTCCTGAAACTCTTCCACATAAAGTCGGGGTGACTGGATTTTTGTTTCTTTCACTTTTGTATGCCCCATATTCTGAGGGCAGAATGGAGGAACTGAGGTGTGTACGTCCAGTATGCATGCCTTCCTGGCTCAGGAGACATACGACAGACTGGACTCACTTTGCTCCTGCCATTAGCTCTGACACTGCCAAATCACAGTGGTGGAGAAAGGCTTGGCGTTACATGTGGCTATGAAGCTGAGTTCATCAATCATTGCGGCAAATTATTGTTGCGTGAAAATACAGACAGTGAAATTTAATTTCAGGCTAGCTAGCCAGTTCTGGAAAAGCTTTAGAGTCTTTGGGAACTAATAGGAATTTAGTGAAGGGATGGGATAGAGGTTGCTGAAGAGATACCCCATATAAAAGGAAGAGAATCAATGTCCAGCATGAAGTCTAGGTAAGGGTTGGCAGAAAATCTTCCTGGCTAAGAAATTGAAAACTATTGCATTTGACTCACAGAACAGACACAGCAAAGGTGGGACTATTGTGAAAAAGATAACAGGCAGGTCCCTAGGAGATCACCTAGACTGGACTATCCCTGAAAGACAAACTGAGGAGGTACAGAGCAGGGTCTGTTAGACCACCAGTAAGAAAAGGACCCTGTCATGGAACAATAGCTATCAAGAGGAAATAATCTGGGTCCAGACATGGGCTCTGAAAGGCTATTTTTCTGTCTTAAGTACACCACATTACAGTATGTCATTTGGAATCACAAAGAGTAAAGATCACACCAGGTTCTGCTGTTTTCTGGTGTGTGACTTTGAGGCAACTCACAGACCTTACCTTCCTCACTCAGCACAGGATTAGAGAAAGGTCAACTAGCTGTCACTCTGACTGAAAATTCAGGAGGTGGGGCATCTGGGTCTAAAGGAAACCACTAAAATCAGGTCTGCTGTTCTTCCTATTCTACTTAAACCTCAACTGGAACTGAGGGCAGGAAAACATAACGCAGCCTTGCCGGACGGCCACAGATCCTGCTTGAAGTTTAACTAACTCATGGAAGCATCTATACAGTTTAACGCTGTTAGCCTTTTGTTAGTGCATTCTCTAAACTAGCTACTAGCTTACTCTGATTTACCTGCCATTGCCTCTCTCCCTGTGGCTGTCACTGCCTGCTTCCAGCTCCATCTGCCTCCTTAAAGTCTCTGTGTCTGTCTCTTACCTGCTCTTCCTGTGTCTCAATCGGTGTCTCTGGCTGCATCTCTGTCTGGCCAGAGGTCCCGCCCCCACACTTCCTACCCCAGCTCCAGCTGTCAGCTCTTTATTATATAAAAACCATGTTCCAGTCTGGACCAATCAGCAGCAGGACAACAGCCAATACATCTCTTCTGAGTTGCCCTTCAGCACTGAGAGCTGTTTGACCTTCACCAGGGCACCTTGCTTTTCAATATGATAATCTCAGAGTATCATCTTTTGGGCAGATGAAGAACAAGCATTTACGTATAAACAGTTGGTGATGGGTCATAGAAATGACAATACCAAAATCAAGGCAGCACTTAGCTCTCTGACACACAGCAATACAGAATCACACCTTCATACAAAGTGAGGGAAGGTCATGTCAACAGCTCAGTTTCCCAAAAGTGTCCTCAGGGTAAGGTGATCATTCTTTGATCCTGAAATCTCAGGTCTGGCAGAGTCAGGTTTTCAGTGAAGTATATTCTGTCCTAATCCAAGGAAGGAGCTGCTCTCCCAGATCCCCAGCACCCTGATGCCTCTCCTTAGCTGTTTAGATACTTGCTTGTCGCTCTTTATTTCCGCCCTTGTCTGTTACTGCTGACACTGAGAGCACATTCTCTTGTGCACAGATGAGTTGTATTATTCTAGCTGCATTCACATTCTACGTTCCAGTGACATGCTGTGTGTCTCTCAAACAGGGCATGTTACAATTATATGTATTATGTTTTCAGTCTGGAGGAGTACATAGTTGTGAACAAGAAATAGAATGACTGCTTGACTGCTTATCCATGAATTGAACAAGGACAACAACAATAGACAGGTTAATGTCGACGTGTGTGTGTGTGTGTGTGTGTGTGTGTGTGTGTGTGTGTGTGTGAGAGAGAGAGAGAGAGAGAGAGAGAGAGAGAGAGAGAGAGAGAACAAATTAATAAAGGAAGAGGCCATGAATCTAAAAAAGAACAATCAGGGGTTTGTAGGAGAGTTTGGAGCAAAGGGGGAAAAGATGTAATTATATTATAATCTCAAAAGATAAAAGAAATAATTTTTAGAAAGGCATCAGAAGGAATTAGCTCATTATTTGAAGTGAGACTCAAGAAATAAGACGACTGATTTCATTGGAATTGTATTATAATCATATTTTGATGGGAAGGAGGTTAGAATTTTTATGAGAATAATTTTTCTCACTCTAGAATATGGGGTATTTATCCTTCTCTTTTAAAATTAAGAAACCCACCTTCTAAAAATAAAATTTTATAGTTTTCTTTATCTATATCTTAAGCTTTACTTGTATTTATTCTTAGATATTTTATAGATTATTTTGTTCTTGCCATTTTACTCCTGTAATTTTTACAAAATTCTAGTATGGTTACCAGAATTGGGCAAACCAGTTGTATGTGTGCCTCTAATCTCTGTCTATCGTCTAGTGAGTAATCTCCCTTCATAGATCCTAATGTGGCTCACAGTACACCTTGGCATGAGTGGGTGTCACACTGCTAGCCTTGAGAACATCATCTGTTCCTTCCTACAGAGGGAATTCCTACCATGGAGGAGACACCCCTTTAGCTTTGCCTAAAAATGAGAGCAAGAGTCAACTTGATATGGTCGAAGCCAAAGTCCGAGATTTTGGAGTTCTGGGAAAGTTCTGCGTGCATTAGACAGAAGCTCTCTGAGTAACAGCTTCCTCAGCTGCAAATGGAAATAAACGGTCAAACAATGCAAACAAGATGAAGAACTCCAGGCAGAATCTCAGAAAGTTCTGGAAAGATGCTTGCTAGTGTGAATAGAGCTCAATGAATGAGTGTCATTGACACTAAACATTCCAGGATACATTACTATATGGACATTCTTAACCTTTAAAACTCTGTGTAGAATCTAGAAAACAGTTTGTATTTATTAGTGCAGGATCATCCATCTTAGTAGAAATCGCTTTAGGTTCCAGAAATTTGCTTAGTTTCTTCCTTCAAGGTTTCTCAGATTCTTGGATTTCCTCTTGGGGTTTCAGTTTCTATAACTGTAGGTCCTTTTCTCATTACATTATTTTCTTTGACTTTATCATCTGAATTTGAGGAGTACATCTTAAGTTTGTATATCACAAAATGTGTGCCTATTTCTACGGCACCCATTTAATGTTACCAGTATCATATTAGGTTCTAATAGTTCACATATTATATGTTGAAATGCTTTAAAACAAACTATAGTTATTGTGGTATTACACCCCTAAAAATTCATTCTGTATATCAAAAAGAAGCATCTTACGTACTTCCTCAAAAGTATCTTTACCCCAGTTTAACTAATAATAATTCTTTATTCTGGTCTATCATTGGCCCATATTCAAATTTCTCTAGTTATTCTGCAGACTTTCCCTTTTGATACATTAGACCAAATGAAGTCTAGTCCAGAATCTTGAGTGGCACATGGTTGTTAGTATTCCTGTTGCAGACTTTAGTCTGTAGAAACTTATTTTGTGTGTAACAGCTGCCTGAGGAGGGTACCATGCTCTCCCTACCCAGCATCAGCATCCCTGGAGCTTGTTGGAAGAGTGAGTCCTCATGATGCGGCATTCCAGAGCCAGGGAGCTCTGCTGTTCCACCAATGGGTTCCGTCACCAATTGGTATGCATGGGAGTTGTTTTCTGCTTTTGTGTATAATAAATAGTTAAGAACATTTTTGTACATGTTTTCCATCTTCTTAGGTGTGACCAGGTAGATAACCATTTGATTAGCCTTTAGAGAAATGTCAAACTGCATTCCAAATTGGACATACTGTTTCACATTCCACCATCAGGGTCCTAGGTCCTCCCTTCTTCTCATCCTTGATATAGTTGATGTTACTGATTTATTGACTCTGTAGGTGTGAAATGGCATCTCATTGTGTGTTTGTTTCTTTCATTCTCATTTTTCTTTGCTTTTTGCTTGGTATTTGTACACATAGATAATATTTCCTACATAGAATATAAAATATATGAAATATTTTCTACATCTAAAAAATAGACAGCTATACTTTCCAGGAAATAATTGCATAGACTCAAAGAAAAACTATATCTTATATTATTTCAGTAAAGCTGCTTACAAAAATATATGCTAGAAAATGCTTAAATGTATCATTGTTAACTCTGTTCTTGCTTTCAAGTTATAATTGTTGCTTATATATTCTAAACAAAATTTTAAACACTATTCCTCGAATGGGACACAGTGGCACCTGCCTATCATCTCAGAACCCAGGAGGTGGAGGTAGAAGAATCTAGGTCATTCTTAGCAAAGTTGAGAATTTGAGAACAGATTGGGCTATATGTGACTGTTTCAAAAACTTAACCCTTCCACATTCTAAGTTCTTGAGATAATTCTTTGAAGCACAAATGGTTTAATTATTTAAATTAATGTTATATGTATTAATTTAATTTAATTTTACTTTAATTACAATTTAATTTGATGGTGTTTTCTTTACTGACATTTTGTTGTGTGGCATATATTTTGGTGTCATATCTAAAAACCATTGATTTATTTGAAAATTTAGGCTTATATTTTCTTCTAAGACTTTCACAGTTTTAGCTCTAATATTTTAGTCCTTTGCCCACTCTGAATTCATCTTGTAAATGATATGAGACAGAAGTTCTAATTCATTTCTTTGCACACAGACAAACTGGTGGATATACATAAGAAAAGGTTTTGTTTCCTTTCTAATGTTGAGCTTCATTTTGACTTTAAATGTTTTTCCTTGTTCCTGCTTTCCTTTGGTTTGCTTTGGTGCTTGTGTGTTGTATTTTATTGTATCTTGTGAAAGTGTTTGGAGCATTACATCTTTCTTTGCTGTACTGATAATATTCCATAGAGTCTGATATATGACATAATTTTTATTATTTTTAAACATTCAATAATTTAGATAGTGGCACATAATTGCACACATTTATGGGTACTCTATGATAGTTAAACTTATGTAGAATAGAAATCTATAAAGTGGAAGGAGAGTTCTGGGAGGGATGTCGGGGAGGTTGGGACCAATGTGTAGTTATTAAGGAGGAAGTGACAGTGTTCTAACACACATTCAGTGGTCCTACTTGGCAATAACCTATTGCATATTTTATGGAATTCAGAATTCTAAAATACCTTTTTGTTATTAAGAATATCTAGTAAAGTCGTTTAACAATTTTTCCAGGTTAATGAGGCATTTTAACTTCTAAATTTGTTACTGTCTTCTTTAAGTTCTGTTGATTTTTAATTTTAATTGAATGTTTATGGGAGGTCATAAGTTGAATCATTACCATTGTGAGACTAACTTTGCAGTCGTGCTATGAGCTTTCCTCTTAGCACTGCTTTCATTGTGTGCCAATTGTATGTTGTGCCCTCTTTTTCATTAAATTCTAGAAAGTATTTATTTATTTATTTATTTATTTATTTATTTATTTATTTATTCCCTGTCCCAGTGATCACTGAGTAGAGAGTTATTCAGTTTCCAGGAGTATATAGGCTTTCTGTTGTTTCTGTTGTTGTTCAAGATCAGCTTTAATCCATGGTGGTCTGATAAGCTACAATTGTATATTTCAATTTTCTTGGACCTGTTGAGGCTTGCTTTGTGACCAAGTATGCAGTCAAATTTTGGAGAAGATTCCATGACGTGTTTAGAAGAAAGTAAAATATTTTGTTTGGGTGATACCTGTAGATATCTGTTAGGTCCGTTCGATTCATAACCTCTGCTAGTTTCATTATTCCTCTGTTTAGTTTCTGTCTCAATAACTTGTCCATTGGTAAGAGTGGGCTGTTGAAGTCTTCCTCTATTATTGTTTGTAGTTAATGTGTGATTTAATCTTTAATAATGCTTCTTTTATGGATATGGGTGCCTTTGCATATAAGGGCATAGATGTTCAAATTTAAGAAGTCATCTTGGTGGATTTTTGTTTCTTTGGTGAGTATAAAGTGTCCATCTCCATCTCTTTTGATTACTTTTGGTTGAGAGACTATTTGATTAGATATTAGGATAGCTACTCCAGCTTGTTTGGGTTCATTTGCTTGGAAAACTTTTTCCCAACCCTTTAAAGTAATGCCTTTCTTTGCTACTAAGGTATGTTTCTTTCATGCAGCAGAATGATGGATCCTGCTTGCACAAGCACTCTGTTAGCCTGTATCCTTTCAGTGGGGGATTAAGACCATTGATGTTGAGAGTTGTTAATGACTAATTATTGTTAATTCCTATTATTTTGATGTTGGTAGTGGTACTCTGTGTGTGTGTTTCTTCTTTTGGATTTGCTGTTGTGCAATTTTCTATTTCTTGTGTTTCGTTGGTTGTAGTTCCCCTCATGTGTTGGAGTTTCCTACTAGTATCCTCTATAGACTGGATTATTTTTAAATTTTATTTTGTCATGGAATATCTTGTTTTCTCCATCTATGGTGATTGAAATTGTTGCTAGGTATAGAAGTCTGTGATCTCTTTGAGGCTGTAAGACATCTTCTGATGCCCATCTGGCTTTTAAAGTTTCTGTTGAAAAATCTGGTATAATTCTAATAGGTCTGCCTTTATATTTTTCTTGGTCTTTCTCTCTTGTATCTTTTAATATTCATTCTTCGTTCTTTACACTTAGTGTTTTGATTATTATATGGCAAGAAGATTTTCTTTTCTACTCCACCACTTTCTTGGTGTTCTATAAGCTTCTTGTTATTTATAGGAATTTCTTTCTTTAAGGTAAGGAAATTTTCTTCTATGATTTTGTTGAAGATATTTTCTGGGCCTTTGAGTTGGGAATCTTCATCTTCTATTCCTATTGTTCTTAGGTTTGGTCTTTTCATAGTATCTCAAATTTCCTGGATGATTTGCATTACAAACGTTTTAGCTTTAGCATGGTCTCTGACCTAGGGATCAATTTCTTCTATGTTATCATCTATGCCTGATATTCTCTCTTCCCTTTCTTGTATTCTGTTGGTGATGCTTATATCTGTAGTTCCAGTTCCCTCTCCTAGGTTGTCCATCTCCAGGATTGCCTCAGATTGTATTTCCATTATCATATCTTGAACAGTTTGACTCATTTCTTTCACCTGTTTATATTTTGTACTTTTTGCATGTGTTTCCTCATATGGACCTCTACCTGGTTTCCTGTATTTCATTAAGAGATTTTATTCATTTCCATTTTCAAAACCTATAATGTCTTCATAAGATTACAGTTAAGGTATTTTTTTCAATTCAAGTATGTTAAGATATTCAGAGCTTGCTGTAGTGTGATAGATGAGTTCTATTAGTGACATAGTACTCAGGCTTTTGTTGATTTTGATCTTATGCTGGCCTTAGCCATCTGGTTGACCCTAGTGTTGGCAGAACAGATAGAACCTGATGAGACTAGACATCTGGGGCTGCATATAGTGCTGGTAGTCCCTGATATCAACAGGCCTCTGGAATTGCAGGTAGTGCTGGCTGCCCTTGGTGGTATCAGGCTTCCACGGATGCAGGCAGAGCAGGTAGACCTTGATGGCTTCAGACTGCTAGTTGTCCTGGATCAGAACAGACTTCTAGGTATGCATGTAGAGCTGGTGGTCCCAGGTAGTTGCAGGACCCTGTTTGTCCTGGGCTACAACAGCTTTCAAGATATAGGTGGAGTTGTAGCCGAAGAAATGGAGTGCAGAAGGGGAAGGGAGAAACTCTCCATTGCTGGGTTTGTCCAGAGGGGGTGGCAGGCAGGGTATTAGAGTAGGAGTCTCATCTGGTGGTTTCTGATGGCTGCAGGTGTCTGAGGCTGAGATTAGAGGTGTGGAAATAGAAGATGGAATGCAAAGGTGTCAGGGCAGACCTCAGCTTCTGGGGTTGCTGGGGGCCTAGCAGGCAACAGTTTGGGGCTTGGGGAATAACTTGGTTGCTCCTTGCCTACTTAGGTGCAGATGGAGATATGGCCATGGAAATAGAGTACAGAGGGAACCTATCTCTCTGTAGTCTTATGCAGTATATGATTAGTAAGTTAAGTAGAAAATTGGAAGTGAAGTGTGTTCATTGATATAATTGAAATATGATGTATATATTTATTCTGTTATCATTTTCTTTCTTTTCATTTTATATGAGCTCTCATGGAGCCCAAGCTGGATTCAAAATCACTATGTAGTGGAGGCTAGCTATTAATTCCTCAACTTTCTACCTCCATCTCCCAGAGAATCAAAAATGCTTCTCTCTGACTTTGCAATTCTAGACAACAGAGGTTTTGATCTTTTTTCCCATTTCACTAAAGCTTTGAAGAATAGTATAGATATCCTAGGTCTTCACTAAGTAGTTTTCTTACCTACTAGAAACATGGATTCTAAAAAGCTCAGAAACATGAGCTATTGTCTTCAGAATATTACGTTTGTGACACTGATGGGTCAGAGCAGATGCTGCCCACGGATCCAAGAGTAGTTTGTGTAGTTATGGCAGACTGAATCCAAATGATGTCAGATTTCAATGTAGGTAGTCATAGCCATCTCTTGAGATGGAAAAGCTGTCTGGGGTTAAGGGGTTAAGGATTGTTACTAAGTTAGTTGTTTGGCACTGAACCAGGGGAACAGTTGGCATTCAGTAGCTATAAGACACATGAAAGTGACTGAACAAATCTTCCTCGATCTTCAGAGCAAAGCTAAGTAAAACTACAGTACAAGTAGAGTCACATTAGCCAGATAAAATATACAGGAGCATGCAAAGAGATTATTTCAGTGGTTATTATTTACATCTTGCAGAATTTTCTGGAAGAATATCCTCAGCAGACTATATTAAATGTCCAATGCATATACAAGATGATTACTACACAAACACTGTCATTTCTCTAGAGATCAGAGAAAGTTTTGCTGAGCAACCATCTAGAGGGAAACAGCTCAGAAAGCTAACTCAGGACATTCCTTATTGACTTCTGTGCTCATGGCAAGAGGGAACCAGACCAGCACCTTTGAATTCCTCCTTTGGGGACTGTCAGAGAAGCCACATCAACAATACATTCTCTTCCTGATCTTCCTGTGGATGTATCTGGTCATTGTAGCTGGGAATCTGCTCATTGTCCTGGCAATTAGTACTGACGTTCGACTCCACACCCCCATGTACTTCTTCCTTGCCAGCCTGTCCTGTGTTGACATCCTTTTCACCTCCACCACAGTACCCAAGGCCCTGGTGAACATCCACACCCAAAGCAGGACCATCTCCTATGCAGGATGCCTGGTCCAGCTCTATTTTTTCTTGACCTTTGGAGACATGGACATCTTCCTCCTGGCCACAATGGCCTATGATCGCTTTGTGGCCATTTGTCACCCTCTCCACTATACGATGATCATGAGCTTCCAGCGCTGCTCACTCTTGGTGATAACCTGTTGGACCCTCACAAACCTTGTTGCCATGACACACACCTTTCTCATATTCCGGCTCTCCTTCTGCTCTAAGAAGGTCATTCCAGACTTCTTCTGTGACCTGGGACCCCTGATGAAGATTGCTTGCTCTGAAACCCATATCAATGAGCTTGTGCTTCTCTTCCTGGGGGGTGCAGTCATCTTAATCCCCTTTTTGCTCATCCTGGTGTCTTATATCCGCATTGTAACAGCTATCCTCAGGGTCCCTTCTGCCCAGGGGAGACGCAAGGCCTTTTCTACCTGTGGGTCACACCTTTCTGTGGTGGCCCTGTGCTTTGGGACAGTAATAAGGGCTTACCTGTGTCCCTCATCCTCTTCCTCTAACTCAGTGGTAGAGGACACAGCAGCTGCTGTCATGTATACAGTGGTGACTCCCCTGCTGAACCCCTTCATTTATAGCCTAAGAAACAAAGACATGAAGGGAGCACTGGTCAGAATTCTCAAGGGCAAAATCTCCTTCTCCTGGGCCCAGGGACTTCTGCAGAGAAGGTGAAGGGATCCTTAATTTCAGAATATTTCAGAAATTTCTACCTCAATGTGTCTCCTTCTGAATCTCACATTTGCTTTGTCACAGTCCATTCCCTGACTCATCACCTCAAATTTCTTAGATTTGAGGAAAATGAAAATGTCTCTTTAGGCTTTGATTTGTTATAAATGGCTTTTTTGTCCACTTACTTTATAATCATATGCCCCAGAATGATGATTTAGTCAATGATAGGTAGAGTACAAAACAATTGTTTTTATGGGGAAAATTATTCTGGATTTGAAGTCTCATTTTGTTGTCCAAAAGAAAATGAAGATTTTGAAGAATATCATCCACAATGCATTTTGATCATATCCACCCTTCCTAACCACTTTCTCCAATGATTGCCCATATTCCACTCTCAAATTCATGACTTCTTCATCTATTGTATACACACTTATACATGTACTCATATGTACATATCTTCTACTGACTGAAACTAACATTCCCTACATACACAAAGGGTTTTGATTGAGTACTGGGATGTTGGGAACCTACCACGGTTGCTTTCCATAAAGAAAGTTGATTCTTCCTTTGATTGATTTGGCAGTGGTCCCCCAGGTTCTCTGGCCCTTATACTCTTTCCATCCTCTCTTCCACAGTGATTCTTGCCTTCTTGTTACCTTGTGTTTTCTTGTTATTACAACACATTGCTCCACTTTTATTAATCATTTTGCTCATTTACATTTCAATGATATCCCCCCCTTTTCAGATTTCCCCTCCACAAAACCCTCATCCCATCCCCCTCCCCTTTGCCTCTATGAGTGTGCTCCACCAGCCACTCACCCCTGATCAAGTAGGCTTCATACCAAAGGTGCAAGAATAGTTCAACATCAAAAATTCATTGACATAATCCACCGTATAAACAAACTTAAAGAAAAAATGATCCTGTAATTAGATGCTGAAAAGTCTTTGACAAAATTCTACATCCCTTCCTGTTAAAAGTCTTGGAGAGATCACAGATACAAGGGACATACCTAAACATAACAAAAGGAATATACAGCAAACTAATAACCAACATCAGATTAAATAAAGAGAAACTTAAAGCTATTTCACAAAAATCAGGAAAGAGACAAAATCATATCTATTAAATATCTTACCTGAATTTTTAACTAGACCAATAAGACAACTAAAGGAAATGAAGAAAATACAAATTGGAAAGGAAGAAGTCAAAGCATTGCTATTTGCAGGTGATATGATAGAATATATAAGTGACCCCAAAAATTCTACCAAGGAATTCCTACAGCTGAGAAACACCTTCAGCAAAGTGACTGGTTACAAAATTAATCAAAAAAATCAGGAGACCTCCTATATACAAATGATAAGTGGGCCATGACAGAAATTAGAGGGAAAATGCCCTTCACAATAGCCACAAATAATATAAAATTTATTTAACTCTAACCAGGCAAGTGAAAAACTTCTATGACAAGAACTTCAAGTCTTTGAAGAAAGAAATTGAAGAAGATATCAGAAAATGGAAAGATTGCCCATGCCTACAAATCAGAAGGATTAACAGTAAGAATGACCATCTTACCTAGAGCAATCTAGAGTTCAACACAAGTCCTACCAAAATTTCATCATAATTCTTTACTCACCATACGGGAAAAACAACAAGATAGCTAAAACAATTCTGTACAATAAAAGAACTATTAGAGGTATCACATCTCTGATTTTAAGCTATACTACAAAGCAGTAGTAATAAAAATTGCATGTTACTGGCATAAAAACAGATAGGTGGATCAATAGAATCAAATCGAACACCCAGAAGTAAACCCACATACCTATGGGTTTGCAACAAAGAAACCAAAACTATTCTATGGAAAAAAAGAAGGCATCTTGAACAAATGGTGATAGACTAACTGGATGTCTGCATGTAGAAGAATGCAAATATATCCGTATCTATCACCCTGTGCAAAACTCAAGTTCTAGTGGAACAAAGACCTCACCATATAACTGGATACACTAAATCTAATAGAAAATAAAATGGGGAATAGCCTTGAACACATTGGCACAGGAGACAACTTCCTGAAAAGAACACTAACAGTTTAAGCACTAAGATCAACACTTAATAAATGGAACCTCATGAAACTAAAAAAACTTCTGGAAGGCAAAAATACCATCAAAAGAACAAAACAGCAGCCCATCCATCCCTACATCTGACAGAGGGATGATATCCAAAATATATAAAGAACTCAAGAAACTGGATATCAACAAGCCAAGTAACCTAACTAAAACTGGGGTAGAGATCTAATAGAATTCTCAGCACAGGAATCTATAATGGCCAGGAAGCACTTAAAGAAATGTTCAACATCCTTAGTCATCAGGGAAATGAAAATCAAAACGACTCTGGGATTTCATCTTACGCCCATCAAAATGTCCAAGATCAAAAATTCAAGCAACAGCACATGCTGGCAAGGATGAGGAGCAAGGGAAATACTTTTACATTTCTGATGGGAGTGCAAACTTGTCAACCACTTTGGAAATTAATTTGGTAGTTTCTCAGAAAATTGTGACTAGCTCGACCTCAAAATCCAGCTCTACTATTCCTGGACATATACCCAAAAGATGTTCCACCATACCACCAGGACCCTTGCGCAATGTTCATAGCAGCTCAATTCATAATAGCCTGTAGTGAGAATTTTAGTTTCTTTTAAAACACAGAAGTATTATGTGATTATGCTTTCGTTTTAATCCCAGGTGTTAAGTATAGGGCTGTTCCAGATTATCCACAGCAGCTGACTATGATTTGTCATGTGCTCTGGCAGGGGCATGATTCTGACAGCTGAAGATAGTAGGACTCTAAGAAGGTACACAAAGGCCAGAAAGAGCCAGCAGCTGCTGTCCTCCTGCTACTGATGCTTCATGGCACTGTGTTTGCTGCTTTTGCTATTACTGGGTTGCTGAATTACTGGATTGCTGAATTACTGGATTGCTGGATTCTGGTTGCTGGGTGGAGATACCTCAATGACAAAGATTGGATTTGCCCTTAGGAACTCAGTGCCCCTAATCAGCAGGAAGTAGTCTAAAGAGATCTACACTCCCATTCTCTTCTGATCCTCTTTCTCTCCTACCTAGTGTTGGGGAGTTGGAAGAGATTAGTGTGGAGTTAGGGTGCAAAAGGGTGATAGATACAAGAACCCCATAAAGCATCCAAAACATACAGCTACAATAGCCAGAAAATGGAAACAACCTTCATGTCCCTCAAGAAAGATAAAGAAAATGGGATATATTTATAATGGAATCTTACTCAGGTATTTAAAACAAAGACATCATGAAATCTGTAGGCAAATGCAGGGAACCAGAAAAAGCTCATCCTGAGTGAGGTAAACCAAACCCAGTAAGACAAACGTGATTATGTACTCACTTAAAATTAGGTATTATCCATAAAATACAGGATACCCATGCTACATTCCACAGTCCTAAAGAAGTTAAAAGGAGGACCCAAGGATGCAGGGGGATGCTTGAATCTCACTGAGAAGGGAAAATAAAAGAGATATCGGGGTGAATGGAAAGAGATAACTGGGTGGGGCAGCAGGTGGAGAGGGGATCGGGAAGGATCAAATCAGAGGAGAAAGGAGGGAGGGAATATGGGAAGAGAGAACTGGAATCAGAGGAGCATCTCTGGAATAACTAAAAACCTGGAATAATGGAAACTCCCAGGAATTTATGAGTGGGACCCTAGCTAAACTCCTAGCACTGGGGGATATGAAATCTGAAACAGGCATCTTCTGAAATCAGAAAAGACTTCCAATAGCAGTACTGAGACACAAACTTAGCCACAAAATCTAGACCCACAATGTGTCCTGCCTACAAATGTACAAGGGTAAAAATAAAGCAGAAATTGAGTGAATAGCCAAGCAATGACTGGTCCATCTTGAGACCCGTGCCATGATAAGGGAGCCTGCCCCTGACACTGATAATGATATTCTGTTATTCTTGCAGACAGAAGCCTAGTATAACAGTCATCTGAGAGGCTTCACCCAGCAACTGATGGAAATAGATACAGAGACACACAGTCAAACATTAGGCAGAGCTTAGGGAGTTTTGTGGAAGAGTGGGAGGAAAACTGAGGGAGCTGGAGTGGTGTCAAAGATACCACCAAAACCCTATAGAATCAACTAATCTGAACCCAGAGGGTTCAACAGAGACTGAACTATCAAACAGAGAGCACACATGACACAGGACATATGTAACTGTTGTAAATCTCTGTCTTCATATAGAACTCCTAACAGCAGGAACAAAGACTGTATCGGAGTATGTTGCCCACCTTTGGATCCCTTTCCTCTACCTGAACTGCCTTGCCTACTGACAATAGAAGAAGATGCAGCTTAGTCCTACTGCAACTTGATTTGTCCAGGCACTTAGACATCCGTGGGAACTCTTCCCTTTTCTGTGAAGAAAGGGAGGACTGCAGGATGGGGAATGGGAGGAAGTGACTGAAAGAAAAGGAAGGAAGGGAAAATTCAATGGGGATGTAAAGTAGATTAATTAATAAAAAGAAAAAATTGCTAGAATAACTAAATAAGAAGGAAAGAAAACTGCACAGAAAATTGCAAATGCCACTCCATTCAACCATGGCAAAGCAAACTGTATTTGTGAAATGATAACAGATTACCTTGGTAGACCAAATCCTGAGTCCTAAAACAACATTCAACAAATATAAAACAATTAGAGGGGTGCATAGTGTGCCCTTTGACCACGATCCTGCATTAATTTCATCATTTAATTTTCATTTGTTGAAAGAAAAAATAATAAATATAGGAATAATTCTAACTTATATACAAAAACAACAAAAGGTTGAAAGGGGGAACAGAAATACAATGACTACTTGAAGAACACACCCTAGGAAAGTTTTACTAAGAGGAGATAAGAGCCATTGTTCTTGGGAAGCTATCCTGGCATTTGGGTGGGAGATGGGTCCTGATTTTGCTTATCTCTATTGGGGACTCTTTAGCTTCAAAGACTCCATCTTGTATATAGTCTCAACTTTGAACTAAGCTAAATTCTAAGAAATAGCTGAGTTCCCAGAAATGGCTTCTGTTGTTAATTTTTTTTTAAATCCCAGTGTGGTGTTCCTTCCCAACTTAGACCATTTATGTTCCTGAATGAAACACACACAGCCTTTATATTTTAATATGCCCTAAGCATCTCAATAGCTAGGCAACTGCCTACCCTCCGTGCTATTAAATTCTACCTCCTACCAACAACTCCAAGTTACTACTTATTAATTTCTACATTTCATCTTGGATGCTCTTAACTCCAATTAAGCAGCAGTCTGGGCAATGTTCTCATGGCCCAGAGTCCAGGGTACTCTCCTTGCCTCTCTACCACATGGTGGCTCTAGTTCTCTCCTTCACACCTTCCAAGGCATGGCGGCCTCCTCCTCCCTGCTCCTTCCTCATGCTCTCTTCTCCCCAGCTGTTGGCTTCTGGCATCTTTACCAATCAGAATTGACTGGGGACAAGGTCCCTAAGGGTCTTACCTACAGACACTCCCAAGCAAAGTTTTGGGGGACCCAAATTAACATTAGAATATAAGGCCATTCTAGTATTAGAATACTAGGCCAAACGCACCACAAGGGTTTGGCCCCAGGTGCCCCATGTGAACTTAGACTACAGCATCCCACCCCATGCCTTGATAATTAGCACCCAGTCAGGACTGGAACCCAGCAGCTCCTATATAGACTATTACTGGCTAGCCTCAATCCAGGCCAAGTTATCCAGAAAGCCATCTGACATACTTGATGGGTAGTGACCCACTTAAGATGCCAGATGTGAAAATCAGCTGTAGATGTAAACATGTAATGTGCATATACCCAACTGGCTGCCCCTACCCTTGCCTCTAACTCACCTAATTTGTGGTATTTTGGTTTAAAATGTTTCTCTGTCTTGCCCACTGCTTACATGGTTTGGATTCCCGACACAGCATTCTCCCTAATATATCAGTTTCTGAATAAAGACAGTTTTGCTAGCTCAAACTTGGTTTTCACAGAATATTATTTCCCAAATTCTCAGACCATCCCCAGCTTGAAATATCCCAGTGACTTTCTCATTGTAATTGGGCCAAAAAACATGGTTAAAATCTTTGTTTATCAGGACGGAAAATGATCTCACAGATTGGAGTGCAGACTTCTCTAGTATTAACTGAGATCTGAAAGGCAGAGGAGGCAGAGATGAATGGGAAACGCCCACGGACAGGCTGAGTATTCAATCTGTATGCAAAACTGAGAGCACGTCACAGCCACCCTTTAACACAGACAAAAGGAACTTAGTAACAAATAGGAATTGTACTGAAGCAAACCTCAAGCTTGGTTTCACAGGAAAATTACGTAGGAACTTCATAGAAGCCTGATGTTTAAACTCTGCCAAGAGACATGGAAGATGAGACCTGGACCTTAGTGTTTTTCGGAGGTCCCACATCACTGCTACCTCAGGATTCCTCTGATGAATCTTTCAGTTACCTCTTCTTTCTTGCTATCTCTTTATCTTTAAGATAGAATGGGAAGACCACCATCCTTTCCAAGACATCTAGGGCTTTTATTATTTTTGTTTTATGCTATTTATTTTTAAGTTTTTTAAATCTTAATTAACTTGAGTATTTCTTATTTGCATTTCGATTGTTATTCCCCTTCCTGGTTACAGGACCAACATGCCCCTATCCCCTCCCCATCCTCCCCCCATTGCCACCCTCCCCCCAACAATCTCGTTCACTGGGGGTTCAGTCTTGGCAGGACCAAGGGCTTCCCCTTCCACTGGTGCTCTTACTAGGATATTCATTGCTACCTATGAGGTCAGAGTCCACGGTCAGTCCATGTATAGTCTTTGGGTAGTGGCTTAGTCCCTGAAAGCTCTGGTTGTTTAGCATTGTTGTTCACATGGGGTCTCGAGCCCCTTCAAGCTCTTCCAGTCCTTTCATTCCTTCAATGGGAGTCCGGTTCTCAGTTCAGTGGATTGCTGCTGGCATTCACCTATGTATTTGCTGTATTCTGGCTGTGTCTCTCAGGAGAGATCTACATCCAGTTCCTGTTGGCCTGCACTTCTTTGCTTCATCCATCTTATCTAGTGTGGTGGCTGTATATGTATGGGCCACGTGTGGGGCAGGCTCTGAATGGGTGTTCCTTCGGCCTCTGTTCTAAATTTTGCCTCCCTATTCCCTGCCAAGAGTATTCTTGTTCCCCTTTTAAAGAAGGAGTGAAGCATTCGCCTTTTGATCATCCTTCTTGAGTTTCATGTGTTCTGTGCATCTAGGGTAATTCAAGCATTTGGGCTAATAGCCACTTATCAATGAGCACATACCATGTGTGTTTTACTGTGAATAGGTTACCTCACTCAGAATGATATTTTCCAGTTCCATCCATTTGCCTATGAATTTCATAAAGTCATTGTTTTTGATAGCTGAGTAATATCCCATTGTGTAGATGTACCACATTTTCTGTATCCATTCCACTGTTGAAGGCTTCTGGGTTCTTTCCAGCTTCTGGCTATTATAAATAAGGCTGCGATGAACTTACTGGAGTATGTGTCTTTGTTATATGTTGGGACATCTTTTGGGTATATGCCCAAGAGAGGTATAGCTGGGTCCTCAGGTAGTTCAATGTCCAATTTTCTGAGGAACCTCCAGACTGATTTCCAGAATGGTTGTACCAGTCTGCAATCCCACCAACAATGGAGGAGTGTTCCTCTATCTCCACATCCTCACCAGTATTTGCTGTAACCTGAGTTTTTGATCTTAGCCATTCTCACTGGTGTGAGTTGAAATCTCAGGGTTGTTTTGATTTGCATTTCCCTTATGACTAAAGATGTTGAACATTTCTTTAGGTGTTTCTCAGACATTCGGCATTCCTCAGCTGTGAATTATTTGTTTAGCTCTGAACCCCATTTTTTGGTTCTTTTTTTCTGAGCTGGGGACCAAACCCAGGGCCTTGTGCTTCCTAAGCAAGCGCTCTACCACTGAGCTAAATCCCCAACCCCTGAACCCCATTTTTTAACAGGGTTATTTGTCTCCCTGCGGTCTAACTTCTTGAGTTCTTTGTATATGTTGAATATAAGCCCTTTATTTGATGTAGGATTTGTAAAGATCTTTTCATCTACGGCTTTTATAAAGGTCTTTCTACCTTGATTCACAGTGAGGGCAGTGACTACCTGTCCTGAAGTTTCAAAAAGGTAGTTTGCATCTCACTGGACCTATCTCCAGTGAAAGGCTAACTTAGCAACCACCACTTCATGGCCAGTGAAAGGCTATCTTTGCAAGCAGCCCTCGAATGAAGACTTTACTGCATGTGCTTGCAGTGGAGATGGGATATGAGTAGGAAATTGCATGCAATGATCTCCACATCAGCCTTAAAACTCTGTTGACAAAGGAGTTGGGAAGAGATACAAACAAATGTCTTCCGATCTTCTTAATATTGATGAAGGAAGATGAATGATTTTCAAATTGACAACTGATGACCGGCAAAGTTCTTTGCAGATGTTTAATTACAGAATAACTAACTGCTGCTGTTTCCACTGAGTTCATTTTTTTTCTTTTTTGTTTGGCTTTCTTCTGTCCTCTCAGATTCAGTTTAGCATTGTGTCAAGACCCCAGATTTCTCACCTTCTTGTCCATACTGTTTTCGATGACACTAATGGCTTTCCCTAACTCTACATGTCCACATAATCTAAGACTTGACTCAAAGCAGAATCCCTCTGAACAGTTCACCTCTGCTGCCTCCCTCTCCTAAATGTCCACAACAGACAACTTCCTGGAGCTTGCTCCTTCTAGCTGAGCTGAGGATGGAATGTGTTTGGTTCATTTTGTCAACAGCAAAGCTCATTATAATTCTTAAACACACAAACTGGTGGTTGAAACACTCATTGGATTCTAAAGAAAGAGAAGACATAGTGTGAGCAAGGCAGGACCTGGAAGACATTCTGAATAGACTAAAACTTGAGCTAGATTTCTGTGGGTTTACATGATTAAGGGAAGTAAAGGGTGAGTTCCTGGTACAGGTTGTTGTAGAGACCTTTTTATGTTCCTACGTACTGTGTTTTATAAAAATAAAGAAGAGAAAAAATGTATTTGGTGGATGTGTAGTCAGGGGTTGGGGAAAAGCCTGTGCTGAGGCATGCCTTTCCCCTGAATGACCAACCACATGATGGTATAGTATAGAATAGAGTTTATTCAGGGCAAGGGGAGGGGAGTTAAGAGGGTAGTTTTTCTGTAGAAACAGAAAAAGGATGAGAGAGAGAAAGTAGAGGAGTAGAGACTGGCCATGAGCATGTGGAAAGAGAGAGGGGAGGAGATGACAAGAGATGGGAAAGGGTCTAGAGGACAGAGTGAGAGCAAGAAGGCAAGAGAGCAAGAGAGAGGGCAGGGGGCAAACAGCCACTTTTATAGTGAATCAGTCACACCTTGCTGTTTTCAGGTAACTGTAGGACAGTGCTTAGACAAAATGCTAACATTAAGACCATTTGATCTATAGAAATATACATGAAAACATACTCTGCAGACAACCTCAAGACAAAGTCTATATCTGGAAAAACACACGTAATAGATGAGCATAGAAAAGAAACCAATGGCTCCTGAAGCACTGCTGAACATTCAGCTTACATGCTACAAGGGGGGATTCTGAAATGACTTTTGACACACCTGAGAGTCACAGGAACCCCACTAGGAGCCCAACTGTGAAGCTCCTCTATGGCAGCTCTGATGGAAGCCCCAATGGAAGCTCCTCCTTGGAACTCCCAATGATGAAGTTCCCTTCTTATTCTCATTGATGAAAAGAAGGAAGCTTCTATTGTGTCTGATTCAGAGGAGGCAGACTGGGCAGTGAACTATGCATAGTCAATCCACTCATACTCTTAAACACCACAGAGAATAGGCTTCATAAGAAAGAAGAGGTCAGAGGAAACGGGACCAGAAAAGGAGCCAGAGCCCCTAAGACACTGTCCTGGCTCTTCGCTTAAGTGAATTTGCCCTTCCAGGAGCATTGTTACACCATAGTATGATGCTATGTTTGAGGTGATGGTGGCAAAAGTCATTTCTCTGTTTTATGAGAACCAAGGAAGGATCTATAAGCATACTTATCTGGAATGGACATTAAACCAGTGAGGCTTCACAGAAGAGGGTGAGTGGCCGCACAGACTCTGCTATCCAACAAGAGAGCAAGAGAGGAGCTGCTAGACTAGAATATAAGTGAAGAAAAACCAGGAGGGTATCTCGTTTGTCACAGCAGTGTCATTCCCTGGAGACTGAGAAGTTGACCCTCCTATAAAAGGCAGAAAGATTAGGAGAACTCTGCAAAAGGAAACATCTCAGCCCTTAGCACAGTCACAGTGTCTCACACGCTCTGCTGTTGAGGTTTTCTCATGACCCATCCTAATGCACAAGGAGTGAGGGCAGGTAATGAAAGTCCCACTGAACAATAGGGTCACTATGGCCCAGAGCATGTGACTATGTCCTTACTGGTCTCCCTGGACACAAGAAGTATAGTTGAGGAATGGAATGGGACTTCTCAAGAAGATGTTTCCTTTCCCAGATGTCAGTCCAGGGCTTTTGAGCAGAGGGGAGCCGACTTTCAGACTTAACTTGAACCTGAGTACAAGTGGAGACTCTGGGGCGGAAGAGGAGTAAAAGGAAGGCTTCCTCAGTCTCAGTTCACCAATGAGTCCACAAGAATGTAGTATTTTTCCCCAGGGGCCTTATCAGAGCAGACCACTGGGAGGGTGGCTTGGAATCTATAGTTCTGAAAGTGGTGGATTGCTCTGGAAGTGGTAGGTTGTGATCATAGGAAGGCAATGTGCTGAGGGATAAAATCAATACATCAGAAATAGAAAATGTGTGTATCCTATCCTCTGTGGTCTAGCAGTAACCAGTCCTGACAAGCCCAAAGACATTCTTGTAGAAGACAAGGGAATGTGTGATGGAACTCAATATAAGCGAGGGTTGGAAGGATGTGGCAACAAGTCAAAGGATGCCAGGAGCCAAAAGAACTCCAGACTTACAATAGTTTCTCTCATAGAGCCTCCAGGAACAATATCCCTTGCTCATGCCTTTATGCCATCCCAAGTTGGCTTCTTCCTGGGGTAGCCAGGCCCCCTTGTGCACCTAGCTAGACTCAAAGAGGGAAGCTTAGCTGGGTGTGGGTGAGTGGATTACAGGATCTCAGTTGGCAATGAGTACTCAGGCCATGAACTCATCCAGTAATAGCTTCAAAGGACTGGTTTTGTTTATTGTGGTAGGGGAGGTATTTATGCCTCCCAGAAGGTGGGAGCCAGGATCTCTGGGGCAAGGCAAGGATCCCTGTTGGCCAGAGTAAGCGCATTAGAAGATTCTTCATGTACATACTCAGGGCCTATAGGGTAGGAAGGGAAACCTTATCATGTCAAACAAGGATTGAAACCTGAAAACTGTCAGGATAATAACTTCTTTCTGGGGTTGGTCTAGGGGGAGCCAGCTTTATGATACCAGGTTGGGAAAGGTTAGGTAACCAACTCCTGCCTCCTTTATGTTTGAGGTATCCTCGACCTTTCCTCAGTAGCCCTGGGGCATTATGGTCACACACTTTTGCATTAATCTATTGGGCTTATTTCAGTCTTCTGGAATCTGGAAACTTGAAATAATACATCTCTGTGGTTTTAAGGCATTCGGTGTATAGAGGTGTGATTCAACAGCAGTAGAAAATTAACTTACAGGTTTTTAGCTGAAGCCCGAACCTCGCTGATCCCAGAAAACAGCTCTCTGATCCCATACCCCATGGGAGAGAGAGAGCTCAACGCCCAAACAGGTGGGCACTCCTGAAACTGCGGGGCGGGAGAGTCCGCCAATACTGCCCACTCTTGCCCACATCCCTGGTCCAAGAGCAAACTGTATCGGGCATCTGGGAACAGGAAGATAGGGGCACTAAAGCGGCAAGTCCCCTGCGGTCCAGACACCACCCAGATCTGAAGGGACCCAGTCAATAGCTCCCTGAACCCAAATCCCGTGGGAGGGAGAGCTAAACCTTCAGAGGGGCAGACATGCCTGGGAAGCCAGAAGAGACTACACTCTGTCCACATATCTGACTCCAGAGGAAATCACCTAATGCCATCTGGGACCCCTGTGCACAGGGGTCTGGGAAAAGGCAGGGCAGGCCCTTCTGGTTGCCACCCTCATGGAGAGCTCAAACGCAGCACTCCAGGAGCAACTTCAGGCCCAGGACCACAGGTAAGACCAACATTTATGCTCCAAGTGACCTGCCTGGTGGACTCAGGACACATGCCCACAGGAAGGGCTGAAGACCAGTAGACAGGAAAGACTACACGCCCAAAAGCAGAACACTCTGTTCCCATAACTGGCTGAAAGAAAACAGGAAAACAGGTCTACAGCACTCCTGACACACAGGCCTATAGGACGGACTATCCACTGTCAGAAATAGCAGAACAAGATAATACCAGAGACAGCCTGTTGGCAAGAGGCAAGTGCAGGAACCCAAGCAACAGAAACCAAGACTACATGGCATCATTGGAGCCCAATTCTCCCACCAAAGCAAACACTGAATATCCAAACACACTAGAAAAGGACAACATCTTGATTTTAAATCACATTTGATCAAGATGAGAGAAGACTTCAAGAAAGATATAAAGAATTCCCTTAGAGAAATGCAGGAAAACATAAATAAACTTATAGACGCCTATAGAGAAGAATCACAAAAATCCCTGAAAGAATTCCGGGAAAACACAAACAGATGAAGGAATTAAAAACGGAAATAGAAGCAATAAAAGAGCACAAAGGGAGACAACTCTGGATATAGAAAACCAAAGGAAGAGACAAGGAGCCACATATACAAGCATCACCAACAGAATACAAAAGATAGAAGAAAGAATCTCAGGAACAGAAGATTCCATAGAAATCATTGACACAACTGTCAAAGACAATGTAAAACAGAAAAAGCTACTGGTCCAAAACATACAGGAAATCCAGGATTCAATGAGAAGATCAAACCCAAGGATAATAAGTATAGGAGAGAGTGAAGACTCCCAGCTCAAAGGACCAGTAAATATCTTCAACAAAATCATAGAAGAAAACTTCCCTAACCTAAAGAAAGAGATGCCCATAAACATATAAGAATCCTACAGAACTCCAAATAGATTGGACCAGAAAAGAAACTCCTCCCATCACATAATAGTCAAAACACCAAATGCACAAAACAAAGAAAGAATATTAAAAGCAGTAAGGGAAAAAGGTCAAGTAACATATAAAGGCAGACGTATCAGAATTACAACAGACTTCTCACCAGAGACTGTGAAAGCCAGAAGATCCTGGACAGATGTCATACAGACCCTAAGAGAACACAAATGCCAGCCCAGGTTACTGTATCCAGCAAAACTCTCAATTAACGTAGATGGAGAAACCAAGATATCCCATGACAAAACCAAACTTACACAATATCTTTCTACAAATCCAGCACTACAAAGGATAATAAATGGTAAAGCCCAACATAAGGAAGCAAGCTATATCCTAGAAAAAGGAAGAAACTAATTGCCTTGGCAACATAACAAAGAGAAGAAAAGCACACAAATATAATCTCACATCCAAATACGAATATAACAGGAAGCAATAATCACAATTCCTTAATATCTCTCAACATCAATGGTCTCAACTCCCCAATAAAAAGACATAGATTAATAAACTGGATATGCAATGAGGACCCTGCATACAGGAAACACACCTCAGAGACAAAGACAGACACTACCTCAGAGTGAAAGGCTGGAAAACAACTTTCCAAGCAAATGGTCTGAAGTAGCAAGCTGGAGTAGCCATTCTAATATCGAATAAAATCGATTTTCAACCAAAAGTCATCAAAAAAGATAAGGAATACTTCATATTCATCAAAGGAAAAATCCACCAAGATTTTTAATATTCAATTCAATCCTAAATATCTATGCTCCAAATACAAGGGCACCTACATACGTAAAAGAAACCTTACTAAAGCTCAAAGCACACATTGCACCTCACACAATAGTAGTAGGAGGTTTCAACACCCCACTCTCATCAATGGACAGGTCATGGAAACAGAAATTAAACAGAGACATAGACAGACTAAGAGAAGCCATGAACCAAATGGACTTAACAGGTATTTGTAGAACATTCTATCCTAAAACAAAAGGATATACCTTCTTCTCAGCACCTCATGGTACTTTCTCCAAAATTGACCATATAATCTGTCATTTTTGACCAATTCCCAATTCCCAACTTCCCTCCAACAAATGCAGAACCCCGACACACTCTCAGCACTGTCGAACCCTAGAGCCATGCAGGCGCTGCTGCAGATCCAGTAGGGCTTGCAGACTTTAGCCACAGAAGCTCCCGGCCTCATCCCAGGGTTTACTCCAGCAGGCAATTTGGAGGCTCTACAAGAGGCAGTGCACCTCCCACTGCACCCAGTGAGGACACAAACCCCCAAGGAGGCACTGCTGAGCCAGGCCACCAGCAGTTTATCCAGTAGATACTTCAGGCCCTTGCTGGGGTGAATCCTCAGTTACAGAGTCCAGAACTCAGATTTCAACAAGTGGAACAGCTCAGTGCGGTGGGATTCTTGAACTGTGAAGCAAGCTCACAAGCACTGATAGCAACAGTGGGTGACATTAATGCAGTGATTGAAAGGTTGCTGGACTCCCAGCTGTCATAGCAGCATTTCTGTATCATGGAAAAATGTGATTTATTTTTGATAATGGCTCTTAAATCTTTAAAATAACCTGCTTTGTTTCCTTGGCATTCTGTACTGTTATAAAGGAAACCAATAGGAAGTCTTTGGAGGCAGAGTGCATAAGATGTGTGGTTTTCTGTGTCTTTTTGGAACAGTGGGAATCAATGTTTCTGGTTAAGGCATTTATTGTAATTCTTTTTAAATATCACATTTTCTAATTGGGTGAACAAATTTTTGTCCTGCATCTGCTTTTTAAACAAAATGTTATGGTAGTAATTTATGTAGAATAAAGGCATTAAAAAGCAGTTCATCTGTGCTCCATGATTTCTGGTACAATACTGCTTATTGGACTTTTGCAAGTACTTTGCAAATAATGCTGTAAGATTTATACCATGGATGATTTTGTCTATTTGGATACAATAAACATTATTGCACATTTCTAAGCCATCAAAGTAAAATTACTGTAACCAAAAAAGTACAGTAAGGATTCCTAAGTGTGAGGAATCTTACAGCACCTTTGATAAAATTCTCTCAGCAAAAGCACCATTCAGTCAGTGTGAAAAATGAAGAAAAACTAATTCTGCTTATCTCTTTAGGGACATTTAATCATACAGAAAATATAATGTAACGATATCTCAACATTCTATAATGGCTGTAAATTATCTTTATTTGTGCCAACTGAAGGAGCACTGTAACATACTCTGATGTGTTTGCTGGGGCTTCGTGCTCCCCATAGGTGTCTAAGCAGCATAGGGTTTATTGAAACATTGCTTTCACTGGAAGTGCTGATGTTTCCATTTTAATTGCCATGTACAAGTAGAGCTGTCTTTTGGGTTTATCAGCTTTCTCATTCGTAGGCAATATCTGGATATTAAATGATTAGTGAGCCACTTGTCTCTCAAGTGTTTGGCTAGTTTTATTAAGAAGTAGTTGAGGGGTTGGGGATTTAGCTCAGTGGTAGAGCGCTTGCCTAGCACGCGCAAGGCCCTGGGTTCGGTCCCCAGCTCTGGAAAAAAAAAAAGAAAAAAAAAAGAAAAGAAAAGAAAAAAAGAAGTAGTTGAATGTCATGCTGTTCGTAGTCTCAGAAGGAGTTGGTGAGGGTTGAAACAGAATCTGTGATGGATGGGTATCCTGAACTAGGTAATACCGGGAACTAAGATTCTGTGAGGAGTCTATGCATATGGTAGTGTCAGTCTGGTGAAAAAGAGCCATTTTAACAATTCCGAATAAGCTTGGCTGTTCTATAGCCTCCTTCTTCCTTCCTCAAAGACGTTCAACTTGCCTAACTCTCAGACTCGTGGGGTGATACGTTCCTTTGGGGCCAATTAAAAAATAACACTAGGGTCAGTGATATATGTGACTGACTCTGGCTCAATATTCTCTTAGGTCACTGTGTTCTCTTTTGTATGGTTGCCCGAAATCATAATGTTAAATAATCTAAAATGAGTTCAGATGAGTAAAATCAAGGGAAATAAAAAGCAAATTCTGTAACTTCTGTAAGTTGCTTGATACTAAAAGGTTGAGAAGGAAGTTGGTCCCAGACTGTACACTCTTCTGACACTTTCTCCAAGAGAAAATATGTACAAAGATCAGAGTGAAGGTGTGACTGAGGAGGTTGGCACAATGTGCCCATGACTGCTCTCTGCCTCACGCCTCAGTCTGTCTGGTTGAAAGACTTCATACAGGTGAATGGAAATATGCAGCTGGGGCAGTGTCAAAAGAAGTTTAATTTATTAATCACCAAATAACAATAAATCTTCAGCTTAAAAAAATTGAAGACCCAGAAATGAACCACACACCTATGGTCACTTGCTCCTTGACAAAGGAGCTAAAACCATACAAGGGAAAAGACAGCATTTTTAACAAATGGTATTGGCTCAACTGGAGGCCAGAATGTAGAAGAATGCAAAGCAACCCATTCTTATCTCCTTATACAAAGCTCAAGTCCAAGTGGATCGAGGACCTGCACATAAAGCCAGATTCACTGAAACTAAAAGAATACATGGGCACTGGGGAAAATTTCCTGAACAGAATACCAATGGCTTATGCTCTAAGATCAAGAATCGACAGATGGGACTTCATAAAATTACAAAGCTTCTGTAAGACAAAGAACACTGTCAATAGAACATAACAGCAACCAATGGATTGGGAAAAGATCTTTAAGAATCCTACATTCAACAGAGGGCTAATATCCAATACATTCAAAAAATGAAAATCAAAGCAACCCTGAGATTCTACCTCATACCAGTGAAATGGCTAAGATCAAAAACTCTGGTGACAGCAGATGCTGGTTAGGATGTAGAAAGAGAGGAACACTCCTCCATTGTTGGTGGGATTGCAAGCTGGTATAATCACTCTGGAAATCAGTCTGGCGGTTTCTCATAAAATTGGACAAAGTACTACCTGATGACCCAACTATACCACTCCTGGGTATATACCCAAAAATGTTCCAACACATAACAAGGACACATACTCCCCTATGTTCATAGCAGTCCTCATTTATAATAGCCAGAAGCTGGAAAGAACACAGATATTCTTCAACAGAGGAATGGATACAGAAACTGTGGTACATCTTCACAATGGAGTACTACTCAGTTATCAAAAACAATGACTTCATGAAATTCATAGGCAAATGGATGGAACTAGAAAACATCATCATAAGTGAGGTAATCCAGTCACAAAAGAACACATATGGTATGTACTCACTGACAAGTGGATATTAGCCCAAAATCTTGAAATACCCAAGATACAATTTATAACTCACATGAAGCTCAAGAAGAAGAAAGACCAAAATGTGAATGCATCAGTCCTTCTTGGAAGAGGGAAAAATACTTACAGGAGGAAAGTGTGGAGCATAGACTAAGGGAAAGGCCATCCAGGGACTGCCACACATGGGGATACAGCCCCATATACAGCCAACAAACCCAGTCACTATAGCCAATGCCTAGAAGCACTTGCTGCCAGATATGGATGTCCCTGAGAGCCTCTGCCAGAGCCTTACTGATAAAGATTAATATGCTTGCCAATAACCATCAGACTGAGCACTTTGACCCCTATGGAGGAGTTAGAGAAAGGACTGAAGGAGCTGAAGTGTTTTGCAACCCAAAAGAAAGAACAACAACATCAACCAGACAGATTCCCCCAGAGTTCTCAGGGACTAAACCACCAACAAAGTATGTACATGGTGTAACCCATGACTCCAGCTGCATATGTAACATAGGATGGTCTTGTCAGGCATCAATGGGAGGAGAGGCCCTTGGTCCTGTGAAGTCTCCATCCCCCTGTGTAAACGAATGCCAGGGCAGGGAGGCTGGAGGAGGTGAATGGGTGGGTGATGGAGCACCCTCATAGAAGCAGTGGGAGGGAGGATGGGATAGGGGTTTCTTGAGGGGAAACCAGGGAAGGGGAAAACATGTGAAATGTTTTTTAAAATGCAATAAAAGAAGAGAAAAAAGTGTTCTTAATTGATTTATTCTGATCTGTACCTTTTGTGACTGAATTTTGGTAAACCTATCTTATATCCTAGATAATACAATCTCTTCTTTATATTTTTAGAAGCAATTTATAATCCACAAGGGAAATTTCACTTTACTTCATCAAACATTTTTTCCTAATGTAACTCCATCTGAATCAGCCAGCAAAATATCACTCATATAATGATTAAATTATAGATAGAGGAAACTGCTTACGCGAGTTACTTCTAATGGCTGTTGTACAAAATATTCTCATAAGGTAGGACTCTTTAATATTCCTTGTGGCAAGATTCTCCATGTATTGTTTTATTTGACAACTATTCTCATAAGTATATTCTGAGAAAGCAAACCTTTCCTCATCATTCTCTATAAAGTGACAATGGAAGAGCGATCGTTTAAATCGATCACTGTAATAGCCCATGCCTTAGGTACAATAAAGACAATGGAACTCCGTGCTGTAAAAAGCACATTGGCTGAATAATTTTATTGATTGCTCTCATATCTGTTAACATTCTCCATTTTCCAGATTTGTTTTTAATGACAAATATGGGAGAATTCCAAGGCCTGGTGGACTCTTCTATATGTTGAGCCTCTAGCTGCTCTTGGACTAGCTATTCTCATACTGTAATTTTTTCATAGGTCATTGTTCTAGCCAAGCAAACCTACCAATCACCCACATTAATGGTGAGGCCGTTGCTGCTCTGCCACCAGTGTCTCCCCAATAGAAAGTTGGAGAGTCACCTTCTGCTGTGTCCTGCTTATAGATAACTGGGACAAGCTGTTCTTCATAATGTTTCTCAATACCTGAAATAGCTCTTATTTTACAGTTTGTCCCTGATGTTGGGAGAATACTAATCCATGATTCCTAAAGTTGCAACAAATCTCTTCCCCATAAATTCAACTCCCATATAAGCCGTGTATGGCCTTAATTTTCCTATTTAACCTTCAGGCCCTAGACATTTACGCTTTGTTTTATCTGGGATAAAGTTCCAATGCCTAGAAAATGAATAACTACCTCCTGAAGAGGCCAATCTGGAGGCCAAGATTTTGGTGAGATTAGGGTGACATCTGCCCCAGTATCTGCAATGCCTTCAATTTCAATATTACTTTGAATACCTTTAGTTTGGACTTCTGATCATCTATAGAAATTTACCAAAAAACATTTATTTTTGGTCCCTTCAGGGTTTTTTGGTTTCATGTATTGAAAGTGCTCTGACCTTCATACCTGAGTTATTAATGTCTATTTTCAGAGCAGTATCTTTTGTGAATGAGTTTCTCCACTGCTGACATGAAATGTTTGATTTGAATTTGATATTAGGACTTGAAATAGCCACCCCCTGAGTATTTCCTGACAAGGAGTTACCCTGTCTACCTCTTGTTGGTCCACATTCATTTGTCCAGTGTGGGCCTTTGTCACATTTTCTGCATTTTCCAATGTGCTCAGGACTTAGTTTCACATTAGCATGGCTCTGCCTACAATAATTTTAATGACTTCGTTTACTACAATTAAGATATTTGGAAGTTTGGATTTTCTCATAAACCTTTGAAAATCACTTCTCTTATTAAAGTTATATCAAAAGAATGAGAATCAATATCACTCATATTTCTATCCTATTCTTTTTAACTTTATTCATTTTAAATTATTTATACCTGGCTATGATTTTTTATACCCAATATCCTTTTTCTTTAGCATTTAAGAATAATTCTGAATATTTTTGCCTGATCAAAGGTTCATCTGTGCTCAGATTTCTTCTTGCATTCTCTTTGTCTCTCTCTCTCTCTCTCTCTCTCTCTCTGCTGTTCAGCTCAAGACCTCAAGGAGTGGCTAGCTACACCTCAGCCCTTCTGCTCACAGGGAAAAGAGGTTCCATTACAGCATGAGCTGTTCACTGGCTGTGAAGGTGTTAGCAGTGGCTGCATTAGGCGGGGGACACTGTGTCCTCCCATGAGAGTGTAGCTTCATATTAGCAGGCAGCACTTGGTGCTGTGCCAATTCACCCCAGCTAGCATGTGCTCTCACATTTCTAGACCACCATGCTGTGCTCTGCAGCCCCACCCGATTAAAAGGCCAAGACTATGCCTCAGGGATACTGAGTTATGCAGGCTGAATTCAATCACTTTGTATGTCCCAGTTGCGAACAGAAGCACAGCCTCCTGCATGGCATGGTCGTCAAAGGCATGTACCTGCACCAGAAGAATGTGTGCTAAGTATGGACCTGTGTCCCCTGTGGCTTGGAGAATCTGTACCAGCTTTCCCATGGCGTGGTCTACTTGTTTTTATTTTATTCACTTAGTTATGAGCCATTAGTATCACTCTTTTGTTCTATCATCTAAGACTCAGTCAATAAGAACTCTACAATATGGCTTCTCTCGTGGTCCGTTCCCACCCATCTTGGAGCCTTGGAGGGTACTCTTACCTCTAACAGCACTAAGCTATTACTGGAGTGACCTTCTTCAAAGACTGAAGAAAAACCACACCAAAACACAAATATTAATGATTATTTATATACATGCATATATAATATAAAATGTATTTGTGCTTATATAAATATTTAAACATATACATACTATACACAATCATGTGTGTGTATATATATATATTCTTAAGAAACCTAGACAATCGGGTTGGGGATTTAGCTCAGTGGTAGAGCGCTTGCCTAGGAAGTGCAAGGCCCTGGGTTCGGTCCCCAGCTCCGGAAAAAAAAGAACAAAAAAAAAAAAAAAAGATGTGTTAGTGAATTTGTTAAAAGAACAACAAAAAAAAAGAAAGAAACCTAGACAATCAAACAATTTCAACATAAATTCATTATTTACATTAAAGGGGGTTGGGGATAATGTCAAGGCCAAGCGACATTTTTTTTGGTTGGATAGGGTAGCTTTCTCTAGTTCAGTTCAAGAAACAGACAGTTAATTAATTTTCTTGGAAGAAGTCGAACGCTAGTGGACCACATCCTTCTCCTTTGCAATAAATTGTTCCTAAGGGAATATTTGGGACCTAGGACAATTGCTAAGCTCCAGTATCACACAAGAGATAAAGTCTCACATTGGTCTTCTGGGAAACAGATGGATAGGTAAGTCCTCTGGTAGTCCAAGTCAGGAACACTAGAGTATTCCTGGGGTTCTGTTGAGAAACAGAGTTCACTCTACAGTCCTGCTACAAGAGATGTGTAGGACTTCCATGGCTATGAAAGGAAGCACCTGGCTGTCATCTTATTAGACTCCACTTGAAAGAGAAACAGCCTCAGCGTCTCGGGAAAAATTTCAGGTTATACTGATCAACATAGAGGAACAAAGAAGAGGCACCAGGTCATTGTGATGGTGGCTGGGACAGACACAGGCAATATGGTGAGCTCAAACTGGGGTGGGACACCATCCTTAACATAAATAAGATTTGTTGTCCAGCTCCAAAAAACAAGGAGAGGAGGGAAGCTATGATCACCACAGTGAAAGCACAACCAAGTCCTGGCAACTGCAGTGCTTGGAAGGAAAGAAAATACACATTTCAAAGCCATTCCAGCCAAAAGGCAGGATTTCCAAGGAAGTCAGTGCAGTCTACAAACAGTTTTATTGATGGGGTCCAGAAAACAGACAGCAGGGAGAGACATCCCTATGGGCAGGAGGACAGGCAAGTGAAAAGAACCTTATCCTTCATATGGAGGAAACCCTGGGTGTGTCCTTTAGGATAACTGTGAGTGCCATACGCTCATCCTAGAGTACTCATTCAGAAAGGACAGTATTCTGGAGAAGGAAGGGCATATGCTTTGCCTGAGAAGTTTCTTCCTGTAGGATACATCCTGTATAATATGGTGTGCATTAAGACAAGTGTGTAGTTGGCCCATAGAACACAATTGCAGACAGAAAAGAAGTTTTAATTGATTGCTTCTTAGGTCAGAGGGCAGTCCCTCCTGAAACTCTCCCACATAAAGTCGGGGTGACTGGATTTTTGTTTCGTTCACTTTTGTGTCCCCCATATTCTGAGGGCAGAATGGAGGAACTGAGGTGTGTATGTCCAGTATGCATGACTTCCTAGCTCAGGAGACATACGCCAGACTGGACACACTTTGCTCCTGCCATTAGCTCTGACACTGCCAAATCACAGTGGTGGAGAAAGGCTTGGCGTTACATGTGGCTATGAAGCTGAGTTCATCAATCATTGCGGCAAATTATTGTTGCGTTAAAATACAGACAGTGAAATTTAATTTCAGGCTAGCTAGTCAGTTCTGGAAAAGCTTTAGAGTCTTTGGGAACCAATAGGAATTTAGTGAAGGGATGGGATAGAGGTTCCTGAAGGGATACCCCATATAAAAGGAAAAGAATCAATGTCCAGCATGAAGTCTAGGTAAGGGTTGGCAGAAAATCATCCTGGCTAAGAAATTGAAAACTATTGCATTTGACTCACAGAACAGACACAGCAAAGGTGGGACTATTGTGAAAAAGATAACAGGCAGGTCCCTAGGAGATCACCTAGACTGGACTATCCCTGAAAGACAAACTGAGGAGGTACAGAGCAGGGTCTGTTAGACCACCAGTAAGAAAAGGACCCTGTCATAGAACAATAGCTATCAAGAGGAAATAATCTGGGTCCAGACATGGGCTCTGAAAGGCTATTTTTCTGTCTTAAGTACACCACATTACAGTATGTCATTTGGAATCACAAAGAGTAAAGATCACACCAGGTTCTGCTGTTTTCTGGTGTGTGACTTTGAGGCAACTCACAGACCTTACCTTCCTCACTCAGCACAGGATTACAGAAAGGTCAACTAGCTGTCACTCTGATTGAAAATTCAGGAGGTGGGGCATCTGGGTCTAAAGGAAACCACTAAAATCAGGTCTGCTGTTCTTCCTATTCTACTTAAACCTCAACTGGAACTGAGGGCAGGAAAACATAACGCAGCCTTGCCGGACGGCCACAGATCCTGCTTGAAGTTTAACTAACTCATGGAAGCATCTATACAGTTTAACGCTGTTAGCCTTTTGTTAGTGCATTCTCTAAACTAGCTACTAGCTTACTCTGATTTACCTGCCATTGCCTCTCTCCCTGTGGCTGTCACTGCCTGCTTCCAGCTCCATCTGCCTCCTTAAAGTCTCTGTGTCTGTCTCTTACCTGCTCTTCCTGTGTCTCAATCGGTGTCTCTGGCTGCATCTCTGTCTGGCCAGAGGTCCCGCCCCCACACTTCCTACCCCAGCTCCAGCTGTCAGCTCTTTATTATATAAAAACCATGTTCCAGTCTGGACCAATCAGCAGCAGGACAACAGCCAATACATCTCTTCTGAGTTGCCCTTCAGCACTGAGAGCTGTTTGACCTTCACCAGGGCACCTTGCTTTTCAATATGATAATCTCAGAGTATCATCTTTTGGGCAGATGAAGAAGAACAAGCATTTACGTATAAACAGTTGGTGATGGGCCATAGAAATGACAATACCAAAATCAAGGCAGCACTTAGCTCTCTGACACACAGCAATACAGAATCACACCTTCATACAAAGTGAGGGAAGGTCATGTCAACAGCTCAGTTTCCCAAAAGTGTCCCCAGGGTAAGGTGATCATTCTTTGATCCTGAAATCTCAGGTCTGGCAGAGTCAGGATTTCAGTGAAGTATATTCTGTCCTAATCCAAGGAAGGAGCTGTTCTCCCAGATCCCCAGCACCCTGATGTCTCTCCTTAGCTGTTCAGATACTTGCTTGTCGCTCTTTGTTATTTCTGCCCTTGTCTGTTACTGCTGACACTGAGAGCACATTCTCTTGTGCACAGATGAGTTGTATTATTCTAGCTGCATTCACATTCTACGTTCCAGTGACATGCTGTGTGTCTCTCAAACAGGGCATGTTACAATTATATGTATTATGTTTTCAGTCTGGAGGAGTACATAGTTGTGAACAAGAAATAGAATGACTGCTTATCCATGAATTGAACAAGGACAACAACAATAGACAGGTTAATGTCGACGTGTGTGTGTGTGGGGTGTGTGTGTATGTGTGTGTGTGTGTGTGTGTGTGTGTGAGAGAGAGAGAGAGAGAGAGAGAGAGAGAGAGAGAGAGAACAAATTAATAAAGGAAGAGGCCATGAATGTAAAAAAGAACAATCAGGGGTTTGTAGGAGAGTTTGGAGCAAAGGGGGAAAAGATGTAATTATATTATAATCTCAAAAGATAAAAGAAATAATTTTTAGAAAGGCATCAGAAGGAATTAGCTCATTATTTGAAGTGAGACTTAAGAATGAAGACTACTGATTTCATTGGAATTGTATTATAATCATATTTTGATGGGAAGGAGGTTAGAATTTTTATGAGAATAATTTTTCTCACTCTAGAATATGGGGTGTTTATCCTTCTTTTTTAAAATTAAGAAACCCACCTTCTAAAAATAAAATTTTATAGTTTTCTTTATCTATATCTTAAGCTTTACTTGTATTTATTCTTAGATATTTTATAGATTATTTTGTTCTTGCCATTTTACTCCTGTAATTTTTACAAAATTCTAGTTGGTTAACAGAATTGGGCAAACCAGTTGTATGTGTGCCTCTAATCTCTGTCTATCGTCTAGTGAGTAATCTCCCTTCATAGATCCTAATGTGGCTCACAGTACACCTTGGCATGAGTGGGTGTCACACTGCTAGCCTTGAGAACATCATCTGTTCCTTCCTACAGAGGGAATTCCTACAATGGAGGAGACACCCCTTTAGCTTTGCCTAAAAATGAGAGCAAGAGTCAACTTGATATGGTCCAAGCCAAAGTCCGAGATTTTGGAGTTCTGGGAAAGTTCTGCGTGCATTAGACAGAAGCTCTCTGAGTAACAGCTTCCTCAGCTGCAAATGGAAATAAACGGTCAAACAATGCAAACAAGATGAAGAACTCCAGGCAGAATCTCAGAAAGTTCTGGAAAGATGCTTGCTAGTGTGAATAGAGCTCAATGAATGAGTGTCATTGACACTAAACATTCCAGGATACATTACTATATGGACATTCTTAACCTTTAAAACTCTGTGTAGAATCTACAAAACTGTTTGTATTTATTAGTGCAGGATCATCCATCTTAGTAGAAATCGCTTTAGGTTCCAGAACTTTGCTTAGTTTCTTCCTTCAAGGTTTCTCAGATTCTTGGATTTCCTCTTGGGGTTTCAGTTTCTATAACTGTAGGTCCTTTTCTCATTACATTATTTTCTTTGACTTTATCATCTGAATTTGAGGAGTACATCTTAAGTTTGTATATCACAAAATGTGTGCCTATTTCTACGGCACCCATTTAATGTTACCAGTATCATATTAGGTTCTAATAGTTCACATATTATATGTTGAAATACTTTAAAACAAACTATAGTTATTGTGGTATTACACCCCTAAAAATTCATTCTGTATATCAAAAAGAAGCATCTTACGTACTTCCTCAAAAGTATCTTTACCCCAGTTTAACTAATAATAATTCTTTATTCTGGTCTATCATTGGCCCATATTCAAATTTCTCTAGTTATTCTGCAGACTTTCCCTTTTGATACATTAGACCAAATGAAGTCTAGTCCAGAATCTTGAATGGCACATGGTTGTTAGTATTCCTGTTGCAGACTTTAGTCTGTAGCAACTTATTTTGTGTGTAACAGCTGCCTGAGGAGGGTACCATGCTCTCCCTACCCAGCATCAGCATCCCCTGGAGCTTGTTGGAAGAGTGAGTCCTCATGATGCGGCATTCCAGAGCCAGGGAGCTCTGCTGTTCCACCAATGGGTTCCGTCACCAATTGGTATGCATGGGAGTTGTTTTCTGCTTTTGTGTATAATAAATAGTTAAGAACATTTTTGTACATGTTTTCCATCTTCTTAGGTGTGACCAGGTAGATAACCATTTGATTAGCCTTTAGAGAAATGTCAAACTGCATTCCAAATTGGACATACTGTTCTGCATTCCACCATCAGGGTCCTAGGTCCTCCCTTCTTCTCATCCTTGATATAGTTGATGTTACTGATTTATTGACTCTGTAGGTGTGAAAAGACATCTCATTGTGTGTTTGTTTCTTTCATTCTCATTGTTCTTTGCTTTTTGCTTGGTATTTGTACACATAGATAATATTTACTACATAGAATATAAAATATATGAAATATTTTCTACATCTAAAAAATAGACAGCTATACTTTCCAGGACACAATTGCATAGACTCAAAGAAAAACTATATCTTATATTATTTCAGTAAAGCTGCTTACAAAAATATATGCTAGAAAATGCTTAAATGTATCATTGTTAACTCTGTTCTTGCTTTCAAGTTATAATTGTTGCTTATATATTCTAAACAAAATTTTAAACACTATTCCTCAAATGGGACACAGTGGCACCTGCCTATCATCTCAGAACCCAGGAGGTGGAGGTAGAAGAATCTAGGTCATTCTTAGCAAAGTTGAGAATTTGAGAACAGATTGGGCTATATGTGACTGTTTCAAAAACTTAACCCTTCCACATTCTAAGTTCTTGAGATAATTCTTTGAAGCACAAATGGTTTAATTATTTAAATTAATGTTATATGTATTAATTTAATTTAATTTTACTTTAATTACAATTTAATTTGATGGTGTTTTCTTTACTGACATTTTGTTGTGTGGCATATATTTTGGTGTCATATCTAAAAACCATTGATTTATTTGAAAATTTAGGCTTATATTTTCTTCTAAGACTTTCACAGTTTTAGCTCTAATATTTTAGTCCTTTGCCCACTCTGAATTCATCTTGTAAATGATATGAGACAGAAGTTCTAATTCATTTCTTTGCACACAGACAAACTGGTGGATATACATAAGAAAAGGTTTTGTTTCCTTTCTAATGTTGAGCTTCATTTTGACTTTAAATGTTTTTCCTTGTTCCTGCTTTCCTTTGGTTTGCTTTGGTGCTTGTGTGTTGTATTTTATTGTATCTTGTGAAAGTGTTTGGAGCATTACATCTTTCTTTGCTGTACTGATAATATTCCATAGAGTCTGATATATGACATAATTTTTATTATTTTTAAACATTCAATAATTTAGATAGTGGCACATAATTGCACACATTTATGGGTACTCTATAATAGTTAAACTTATGTAGAATAGAAATCTATAAAGTGGAAGGAGAGTTCTGGGAGGGATGTCGGGGAGGTTGGGACCAATGTGTAGTTATTAAGGAGGAAGTGACAGTGTTCTAACACACATTCAGTGGTCCTACTTGGCAATAACCTATTGCATATTTTATGGAATTCAGAATTCTAAAATACCTTTTTGTTATTAAGAATATCTAGTAAAGTCGTTTAACAATTTTTCCAGGTTAATGAGGCATTTTAACTTCTAAATTTGTTACTGTCTTCTTTAAGTTCTGTTGATTTTTAATTTTAATTGAATGTTTATGGGAGGTCATAAGTTGAATCATTACCATTGTGAGACTAACTTTGCAGTCGTGCTATGAGCTTTCCTCTTAGCACTGCTTTCATTGTGTGCCAATTGTATGTTGTGCCCTCTTTTTCATTAAATTCTAGAAAGTATTTATTTATTTATTTATTTATTTATTTATTTATTTATTTATTCCCTGTCCCAGTGATCACTGAGTAGAGAGTTATTCAGTTTCCAGGAGTATATAGGCTTTCTGTTGTTTCTGTTGTTGTTCAAGATCAGCTTTAATCCATGGTGGTCTGATAAGCTACAATTGGATATTTCAATTTTCTTGGACCTGTTGAGGCTTGCTTTGTGACCAAGTATGCAGTCAAATTTTGGAGAAGATTCCATGACGTGTTTAGAAGAAAGTAAAATATTTTGTTTGGGTGATACCTGTAGATATCTGTTAGGTCCGTTCGATTCATAACCTCTGCTAGTTTCATTATTCCTCTGTTTAGTTTCTGTCTCAATAACTTGTCCATTGGTAAGAGTGGGCTGTTGAAGTCTTCCTCTATTATTGTTTGTAGTTAATGTGTGATTTAATCTTTAATAATGCTTCTTTTATGGATATGGGTGCCTTTGCATATAAGGGCATAGATGTTCAAATTTAAGAAGTCATCTTGGTGGATTTTTGTTTCTTTGGTGAGTATAAAGTGTCCATCTCCATCTCTTTTGATTACTTTTGGTTGAGAGACTATTTGATTAGATATTAGGATAGCTACTCCAGCTTGTTTGGGTTCATTTGCTTGGAAAACTTTTTCCCAACCCTTTAAAGTAATGCCTTTCTTTGCTACTAAGGTATGTTTCTTTCATGCAGCAGAATGATGGATCCTGCTTGCACAAGCACTCTGTTAGCCTGTATCCTTTCAGTGGGGGATTAAGACCATTGATGTTGAGAGTTGTTAATGACTAATTATTGTTAATTCCTATTATTTTGATGTTGGTAGTGGTACTCTGTGTGTGTGTTTCTTCTTTTGGATTTGCTGTTGTGCAATTTTCTATTTCTTGTGTTTCGTTGGTTGTAGTTCCCCTCATGTGTTGGAGTTTCCTACTAGTATCCTCTATAGACTGGATTATTTTTAAATTTTATTTTGTCATGGAATATCTTGTTTTCTCCATCTATGGTGATTGAAATTGTTGCTAGGTATAGAAGTCTGTGATCTCTTTGAGGCTGTAAGACATCTTCTGATGCCCATCTGGCTTTTAAAGTTTCTGTTGAAAAATCTGGTATAATTCTAATAGGTCTGCCTTTATATTTTTCTTGGTCTTTCTCTCTTGTATCTTTTAATATTCATTCTTCGTTCTTTACACTTAGTGTTTTGATTATTATATGGCAAGAAGATTTTCTTTTCTACTCCACCACTTTCTTGGTGTTCTATAAGCTTCTTGTTATTTATAGGAATTTCTTTCTTTAAGGTAAGGAAATTTTCTTCTATGATTTTGTTGAAGATATTTTCTGGGCCTTTGAGTTGGGAATCTTCATCTTCTATTCCTATTGTTCTTAGGCTTGGTCTTTTCATAGTATCTCAAATTTCCTGGATGATTTGCATTACAAACGTTTTAGCTTTAGCATGGTCTCTGACCTAGGGATCAATTTCTTCTATGTTATCATCTATGCCTGATATTCTCTCTTCCCTTTCTTGTATTCTGTTGGTGATGCTTATATCTGTAGTTCCAGTTCCCTCTCCTAGGTTGTCCATCTCCAGGATTGCCTCAGATTGTATTTCCATTATCATATCTTGAACAGTTTGACTCATTTCTTTCACCTGTTTATATTTTGTACTTTTTGCATGTGTTTCCTCATATGGACCTCTACCTGGTTTCCTGTATTTCATTAAGAGATTTTATTCATTTCCATTTTCAAAACCTATAATGTCTTCATAAGATTACAGTTAAGGTATTTTTTTCAATTCAAGTATGTTAAGATATTCAGAGCTTGCTGTAGTGTGATAGATGAGTTCTATTAGTGACATAGTACTCAGGCTTTTGTTGATTTTGATCTTATGCTGGCCTTAGCCATCTGGTTGACCCTAGTGTTGGCAGAACAGATAGAACCTGATGAGACTAGACATCTGGGGCTGCATATAGTGCTGGTAGTCCCTGATATCAACAGGCCTCTGGAATTGCAGGTAGTGCTGGCTGCCCTTGGTGGTATCAGGCTTCCACGGATGCAGGCAGAGCAGGTAGACCTTGATGGCTTCAGGCTGCTAGTTGTCCTGGATCAGAACAGACTTCTAGGTATGCATGTAGAGCTGGTGGTCCCAGGTAGTTGCAGGACCCTGTTTGTCCTGGGCTACAACAGCTTTCAAGATATAGGTGGAGTTGTAGCCGAAGAAATGGAGTGCAGAAGGGGAAGGGAGAAACTCTCCATTGCTGGGTTTGTCCAGAGGGGGTGGCAGGCAGGGTATTAGAGTAGGAGTCTCATCTGGTGGTTTCTGATGGCTGCAGGTGTCTGAGGCTGAGATTAGAGGTGTGGAAATAGAAGATGGAATGCAAAGGTGTCAGGGCAGACCTCAGCTTCTGGGGTTGCTGGGGGCCTAGCAGGCAACAGTTTGGGGCTTGGGGAATAACTTGATTGCTCCTTGCCTACTTAGGTGCAGATGGAGATATGGCCATGGAAATAGAGTACAGAGGGAACCTATCTCTCTGTAGTCTTATGCAGTATATGATTAGTAAGTTAAGTAGAAAATTGGAAGTGAAGTGTGTTCATTGATATAATTGAAATATGATGTATATATTTATTCTGTTATCATTTTCTTTCTTTTCATTTTATATGAGCTCTCATGGAGCCCAAGCTGGATTCAAAATCACTATGTAGTGGAGGCTAGCTATTAATTCCTCAACTTTCTACCTCCATCTCCCAGAGAATCAAAAATGCTTCTCTCTGACTTTGCAATTCTAGACAACAGAGGTTTTGATCTTTTTTCCCATTTCACTAAAGCTTTGAAGAATAGTATAGATATCCTAGGTCTTCACTAAGTAGTTTTCTTACCTACTAGAAACATGGATTCTAAAAAGCTCAGAAACATGAGCTATTGTCTTCAGAATATTACGTTTGTGACACTGATGGGTCAGAGCAGATGCTGCCCACGGATCCAAGAGTAGTTTGTGTAGTTATGGCAGACTGAATCCAAATGATGTCAGATTTCAATGTAGGTAGTCATAGCCATCTCTTGAGATGGAAAAGCTGTCTGGGGTTAAGGGGTTAAGGATTGTTACTAAGTTAGTTGTTTGGCACTGAACCAGGGGAACAGTTGGCATTCAGAAGCTATATGACACATGAAAGTGACTGAACAAATCTTCCTCGATCTTCAGAGCAAAGCTAAGTAAAACTACAGTACAAGTAGAGTCACATTAGCCAGATAAAATATACAGGAGCATGCAAAGAGATTATTTCAGTGGTTATTATTTACATCTTGCAGAATTTTCTGGAAGAATATCCTCAGCAGACTATATTAAATGTCCAATGCATATACAAGATGATTACTACACAAACACTGTCATTTCTCTAGAGATCAGAGAAAGTTTTGCTGAGCAACCATCTAGAGGGAAACAGCTCAGAAAGCTAACTCAGGACATTCCTTATTGACTTCTGTGCTCATGGCAAGAGGGAACCAGACCAGCACCTTTGAATTCCTCCTTTGGGGACTGTCAGAGAAGCCACATCAACAATACATTCTCTTCCTGATCTTCCTGTGGATGTATCTGGTCATTGTAGCTGGGAATCTGCTCATTGTCCTGGCAATTAGTACTGACGTTCGACTCCACACCCCCATGTACTTCTTCCTTGCCAGCCTGTCCTGTGTTGACATCCTTTTCACCTCCACCACAGTACCCAAGGCCCTGGTGAACATCCACACCCAAAGCAGGACCATCTCCTATGCAGGATGCCTGGTCCAGCTCTATTTTTTCTTGACCTTTGGAGACATGGACATCTTCCTCCTGGCCACAATGGCCTATGATCGCTTTGTGGCCATTTGTCACCCTCTCCACTATACGATGATCATGAGCTTCCAGCGCTGCTCACTCTTGGTGATAACCTGTTGGACCCTCACAAACCTTGTTGCCATGACACACACCTTTCTCATATTCCGGCTCTCCTTCTGCTCTAAGAAGGTCATTCCAGACTTCTTCTGTGACCTGGGACCCCTGATGAAGATTGCTTGCTCTGAAACCCATATCAATGAGCTTGTGCTTCTCTTCCTGGGGGGTGCAGTCATCTTAATCCCCTTTTTGCTCATCCTGGTGTCTTATATCCGCATTGTAACAGCTATCCTCAGGGTCCCTTCTGCCCAGGGGAGACGCAAGGCCTTTTCTACCTGTGGGTCACACCTTTCTGTGGTGGCCCTGTGCTTTGGGACAGTAATAAGGGCTTACCTGTGTCCCTCATCCTCTTCCTCTAACTCAGTGGTAGAGGACACAGCAGCTGCTGTCATGTATACAGTGGTGACTCCCCTGCTGAACCCCTTCATTTATAGCCTAAGAAACAAAGACATGAAGGGAGCACTGGTCAGAATTCTCAAGGGCAAAATCTCCTTCTCCTGGGCCCAGGGACTTCTGCAGAGAAGGTGAAGGGATCCTTAATTTCAGAATATTTCAGAAATTTCTACCTCAATGTGTCTCCTTCTGAATCTCACATTTGCTTTGTCACAGTCCATTCCCTGACTCATCACCTCAAATTTCTTAGATTTGAGGAAAATGAAAATGTCTCTTTAGGCTTTGATTTGTTATAAATGGCTTTTTTGTCCACTTACTTTATAATCATATGCCCCAGAATGATGATTTAGTCAATGATAGGTAGAGTACAAAACAATTGTTTTTATGGGGAAAATTATTCTGGATTTGAAGTCTCATTTTGTTGTCCAAAAGAAAATGAAGATTTTGAAGAATATCATCCACAATGCATTTTGATCATATCCACCCTTCCTAACCACTTTCTCCAATGATTGCCCATATTCCACTCTCAAATTCATGACTTCTTCACCTATTGTATACACACTTATACATGTACTCATATGTACATATCTTCTACTGACTGAAACTAACATTCCCTACATACACAAAGGGTTTTGATTGAGTACTGGGATGTTGGGAACCTACCACGGTTGCTTTCCATAAAGAAAGTTGATTCTTCCTTTGATTGATTTGGCAGTGATCCCCCAGGTTCTCTGGCCCTTATACTCTTTCCATCCTCTCTTCCACAGTGATTCTTGCCTTCTTGTTACCTTGTGTTTTCTTGTTATTACAACACATTGCTCCACTTTTATTAATCATTTTGCTCATTTACATTTCAATGATATCCCCCCCTTTTCAGATTTCCCCTCCACAAAACCCTCATCCCATCCCCCTCCCCTTTGCCTCTATGAGTGTGCTCCACCAGCCACTCACCCCTGATCAAGTAGGCTTCATACCAAAGGTGCAAGAATAGTTCAACATCAAAAATTCATTGACATAATCCACCGTATAAACAAACTTAAAGAAAAAATGATCCTGTAATTAGATGCTGAAAAGTCTTTGACAAAATTCTACATCCCTTCCTGTTAAAAGTCTTGGAGAGATCACAGATACAAGGGACATACCTAAACATAACAAAAGGAATATACAGCAAACTAATAACCAACATCAGATTAAATAAAGAGAAACTTAAAGCTATTTCACAAAAATCAGGAAAGAGACAAAATCATATCTATTAAATATCTTACCTGAATTTTTAACTAGACCAATAAGACAACTAAAGGAAATGAAGAAAATACAAATTGGAAAGGAAGAAGTCAAAGCATTGCTATTTGCAGGTGATATGATAGAATATATAAGTGACCCCAAAAATTCTACCAAGGAATTCCTACAGCTGAGAAACACCTTCAGCAAAGTGACTGGTTACAAAATTAATCAAAAAAATCAGGAGACCTCCTATATACAAATGATAAGTGGGCCATGACAGAAATTAGAGGGAAAATGCCCTTCACAATAGCCACAAATAATATAAAATTTATTTAACTCTAACCAGGCAAGTGAAAAACTTCTATGACAAGAACTTCAAGTCTTTGAAGAAAGAAATTGAAGAAGATATCAGAAAATGGAAAGATTGCCCATGCCTACAAATCAGAAGGATTAACAGTAAGAATGACCATCTTACCTAGAGCAATCTAGAGTTCAACACAAGTCCTACCAAAATTTCATCATAATTCTTTACTCACCATACGGGAAAAACAACAAGATAGCTAAAACAATTCTGTACAATAAAAGAACTATTAGAGGTATCACATCTCTGATTTTAAGCTATACTACAAAGCAGTAGTAATAAAAATTGCATGTTACTGGCATAAAAACAGATAGGTGGATCAATAGAATCAAATCGAACACCCAGAAGTAAACCCACATACCTATGGGTTTGCAACAAAGAAACCAAAACTATTCTATGGAAAAAAAGAAGGCATCTTGAACAAATGGTGATAGACTAACTGGATGTCTGCATGTAGAAGAATGCAAATATATCCGTATCTATCACCCTGTGCAAAACTCAAGTTCTAGTGGAACAAAGACCTCACCATATAACTGGATACACTAAATCTAATAGAAAATAAAATGGGGAATAGCCTTGAACACATTGGCACAGGAGACAACTTCCTGAAAAGAACACTAACAGTTTAAGCACTAAGATCAACACTTAATAAATGGAACCTCATGAAACTAAAAAAACTTCTGGAAGGCAAAAATACCATCAAAAGAACAAAACAGCAGCCCATCCATCCCTACATCTGACAGAGGGATGATATCCAAAATATATAAAGAACTCAAGAAACTGGATATCAACAAGCCAAGTAACCTAACTAAAACTGGGGTAGAGATCTAATAGAATTCTCAGCACAGGAATCTATAATGGCCAGGAAGCACTTAAAGAAATGTTCAACATCCTTAGTCATCAGGGAAATGAAAATCAAAACGACTCTGGGATTTCATCTTACGCCCATCAAAATGTCCAAGATCAAAAATTCAAGCAACAGCACATGCTGGCAAGGATGAGGAGCAAGGGAAATACTTTTACATTTCTGATGGGAGTGCAAACTTGTCAACCACTTTGGAAATTAATTTGGTAGTTTCTCAGAAAATTGTGACTAGCTCGACCTCAAAATCCAGCTCTACTATTCCTGGACATATACCCAAAAGATGTTCCACCATACCACCAGGACCCTTGCGCAATGTTCATAGCAGCTCAATTCATAATAGCCTGTAGTGAGAATTTTAGTTTCTTTTAAAACACAGAAGTATTATGTGATTATGCTTTCGTTTTAATCCCAGGTGTTAAGTATAGGGCTGTTCCAGATTATCCACAGCAGCTGACTATGATTTGTCATGTGCTCTGGCAGGGGCATGATTCTGACAGCTGAAGATAGTAGGACTCTAAGAAGGTACACAAAGGCCAGAAAGAGCCAGCAGCTGCTGTCCTCCTGCTACTGATGCTTCATGGCACTGTGTTTGCTGCTTTTGCTATTACTGGGTTGCTGAATTACTGGATTGCTGAATTACTGGATTGCTGGATTCTGGTTGCTGGGTGGAGATACCTCAATGACAAAGATTGGATTTGCCCTTAGGAACTCAGTGCCCCTAATCAGCAGGAAGTAGTCTAAAGAGATCTACACTCCCATTCTCTTCTGATCCTCTTTCTCTCCTACCTAGTGTTGGGGAGTTGGAAGAGATTAGTGTGGAGTTAGGGTGCAAAAGGGTGATAGATACAAGAACCCCATAAAGCATCCAAAACATACAGCTACAATAGCCAGAAAATGGAAACAACCTTCATGTCCCTCAAGAAAGATAAAGAAAATGGGATATATTTATAATGGAATCTTACTCAGGTATTTAAAACAAAGACATCATGAAATCTGTAGGCAAATGCAGGGAACCAGAAAAAGCTCATCCTGAGTGAGGTAAACCAAACCCAGTAAGACAAACGTGATTATGTACTCACTTAAAATTAGGTATTATCCATAAAATACAGGATACCCATGCTACATTCCACAGTCCTAAAGAAGTTAAAAGGAGGACCCAAGGATGCAGGGGGATGCTTGAATCTCACTGAGAAGGGAAAATAAAAGAGATATCGGGGTGAATGGAAAGAGATAACTGGGTGGGGCAGCAGGTGGAGAGGGGATCGGGAAGGATCAAATCAGAGGAGAAAGGAGGGAGGGAATATGGGAAGAGAGAACTGGAATCAGAGGAGCATCTCTGGAATAACTAAAAACCTGGAATAATGGAAACTCCCAGGAATTTATGAGTGGGACCCTAGCTAAACTCCTAGCACTGGGGGATATGAAATCTGAAACAGGCATCTTCTGAAATCAGAAAAGACTTCCAATAGCAGTACTGAGACACAAACTTAGCCACAAAATCTAGACCCACAATGTGTCCTGCCTACAAATGTACAAGGGTAAAAATAAAGCAGAAATTGAGGGAATAGCCAAGCAATGACTGGTCCATCTTGAGACCCGTGCCATGATAAGGGAGCCTGCCCCTGACACTGATAATGATATTCTGTTATTCTTGCAGACAGAAGCCTAGTATAACAGTCATCTGAGAGGCTTCACCCAGCAACTGATGGAAATAGATACAGAGACACACAGTCAAACATTAGGCAGAGCTTAGGGAGTTTTGTGGAAGAGTGGGAGGAAAACTGAGGGAGCTGGAGTGGTGTCAAAGATACCACCAAAACCCTATAGAATCAACTAATCTGAACCCAGAGGGTTCAACAGAGACTGAACTATCAAACAGAGAGCACACATGACACAGGACATATGTAACTGTTGTAAATCTCTGTCTTCATATAGAACTCCTAACAGCAGGAACAGAGACTGTATCGGAGTATGTTGCCCACCTTTGGATCCCTTTCCTCTACCTGAACTGCCTTGCCTACTGACAATAGAAGAAGATGCAGCTTAGTCCTACTGCAACTTGATTTGTCCAGGCACTTAGACATCCGTGGGAACTCTTCCCTTTTCTGTGAAGAAAGGGAGGACTGCAGGATGGGGAATGGGAGGAAGTGACTGAAAGAAAAGGAAGGAAGGGAAAATTCAATGGGGATGTAAAGTAGATTAATTAATAAAAAGAAAAAATTGCTAGAATAACTAAATAAGAAGGAAAGAAAACTGCACAGAAAATTGCAAAGGCCACTCCATTCAACCATGGCAAAGCAAACTGTATTTGTGAAATGATAACAGATTACCTTGGTAGACCAAATCCTGAGTCCTAAAACAACATTCAACAAATATAAAACAATTAGAGGGGTGCATAGTGTGCCCTTTGACCACGATCCTGCATTAATTTCATCATTTAATTTTCATTTGTTGAAAGAAAATATAATAAAAATAGGAATAATTCTAACTTATATACAAAAACAACAAAAGGTTGAAAGGGGGAACAGAAATACAATGACTACTTGAAGAACACACCCTAGGAAAGTTTTACTAAGAGGAGATAAGAGCCATTGTTCTTGGGAAGCTATCCTGGCATTTGGGTGGGAGATGGGTCCTGATTTTGCTTATCTCTATTGGGGACTCTTTAGCTTCAAAGACTCCATCTTGTATATAGTCTCAACTTTGAACTAAGCTAAATTCTAAGAAATAGCTGAGTTCCCAGAAATGGCTTCTGTTGTTAATTTTTTTTTAAATCCCAGTGTGGTGTTCCTTCCCAACTTAGACCATTTATGTTCCTGAATGAAACACACACAGCCTTTATATTTTAATATGCCCTAAGCATCTCAATAGCTAGGCAACTGCCTACCCTCCGTGCTATTAAATTCTACCTCCTACCAACAACTCCAAGTTACTACTTATTAATTTCTACATTTCATCTTGGATGCTCTTAACTCCAATTAGTCAGCAGTCTGGGCAATGTTCTCATGGCCCAGAGTCCAGGGTACTCTCCTTGCCTCTCTACCACATGGTGGCTCTAGTTCTCTCCTTCACACCTTCCAAGGCATGGCGGCCTCCTCCTCCCTGCTCCTTCCTCATGCTCTCTTCTCCCCAGCTGTTGGCTTCTGGCATCTTTACCAATCAGAATTGACTGGGGACAAGGTCCCTAAGGGTCTTACCTACAGACACTCCCGAGCAAAGTTTTGGGGGACCCAAATTAACATTAGAATATAAGGCCATTCTAGTATTAGAATACTAGGCCAAACGCACCACAAGGGTTTGGCCCCAGGTGCCCCATGTGAACTTAGACTACAGCATCCCACCCCATGCCTTGATAATTAGCACCCAGTCAGGACTGGAACCCAGCAGCTCCTATATAGACTATTACTGGCTAGCCTCAATCCAGGCCAAGTTATCCAGAAAGCCATCTGACGTACTTGATGGGTAGTGACCCACTTAAGATGCCAGATGTGAAAATCAGCTGTAGATGTAAACATGTAATGTGCATATACCCAACCGGCTGCCCCTACCCTTGCCTCTAACTCACCTAATTTGTGGTATTTTGGTTTAAAATGTTTCTCTGTCTTGCCCACTGCTTACATGGTTTGGATTCCCGACACAGCATTCTCCCTAATATATCAGTTTCTGAATAAAGACAGTTTTGCTAGCTCAAACTTGGTTTTCACAGAATATTATTTCCCAAATTCTCAGACCATCCCCAGCTTGAAATATCCCAGTGACTTTCTCATTGTAATTGGGCCAAAAAACATGGTTAAAATCTTTGTTTATCAGGACGGAAAATGATCTCACAGATTGGAGTGCAGACTTCTCTAGTATTAACTGAGATCTGAAAGGCAGAGGAGGCAGAGATGAATGGGAAACGCCCACGGACAGGCTGAGTATTCAATCTGTATGCAAAACTGAGAGCACGTCACAGCCACCCTTTAACACAGACAAAAGGAACTTAGTAACAAATAGGAATTGTACTGAAGCAAACCTCAAGCTTGGTTTCACAGGAAAATTACGAAGGAACTTCATAGAAGCCTGATGTTTAAACTCTGCCAAGAGACATGGAAGATGAGACCTGGACCTTAGTGTTTTTCGGAGGTCCCACATCACTGCTACCTCAGGATTCCTCTGATGAATCTTTCAGTTACCTCTTCTTTCTTGCTATCTCTTTATCTTTAAGATAGAATGGGAAGACCACCATCCTTTCCAAGACATCTAGGGCTTTTATTATTTTTGTTTTATGCTATTTATTTTTAAGTTTTTTAAATCTTAATTAACTTGAGTATTTCTTATTTGCATTTCGATTGTTATTCCCCTTCCCGGTTACAGGACCAACATGCCCCTATCCCCTCCCCATCCTCCCCCCATTGCCACCCTCCCCCCAACAATCTCATTCACTGGGGGTTCAGTCTTGGCAGGACCAAGGGCTTCCCCTTCCACTGGTGCTCTTACTAGGATATTCATTGCTACCTATGAGGTCAGAGTCCACGGTCAGTCCATGTATAGTCTTTGGGTAGTGGCTTAGTCCCTGAAAGCTCTGGTTGTTTAGCATTGTTGTTCACATGGGGTCTCGAGCCCCTTCAAGCTCTTCCAGTCCTTTCATTCCTTCAATGGGAGTCCGGTTCTCAGTTCAGTGGATTGCTGCTGGCATTCACCTATGTATTTGCTGTATTCTGGCTGTGTCTCTCAGGAGAGATCTACATCCAGTTCCTGTTGGCCTGCACTTCTTTGCTTCATCCATCTTATCTAGTGTGGTGGCTGTATATGTATGGGCCACGTGTGGGGCAGGCTCTGAATGGGTGTTCCTTCGGCCTCTGTTCTAAATTTTGCCTCCCTATTCCCTGCCAAGAGTATTCTTGTTCCCCTTTTAAAGAAGGAGTGAAGCATTCGCCTTTTGATCATCCTTCTTGAGTTTCATGTGTTCTGTGCATCTAGGGTAATTCAAGCATTTGGGCTAATAGCCACTTATCAATGAGCACATACCATGTGTGTTTTACTGTGAATAGGTTACCTCACTCAGAATGATATTTTCCAGTTCCATCCATTTGCCTATGAATTTCATAAAGTCATTGTTTTTGATAGCTGAGTAATATCCCATTGTGTAGATGTACCACATTTTCTGTATCCATTCCACTGTTGAAGGCTTCTGGGTTCTTTCCAGCTTCTGGCTATTATAAATAAGGCTGCGATGAACTTACTGGAGTATGTGTCTTTGTTATATGTTGGGACATCTTTTGGGTATATGCCCAAGAGAGGTATAGCTGGGTCCTCAGGTAGTTCAATGTCCAATTTTCTGAGGAACCTCCAGACTGATTTCCAGAATGGTTGTACCAGTCTGCAATCCCACCAACAATGGAGGAGTGTTCCTCTATCTCCACATCCTCACCAGTATTTGCTGTAACCTGAGTTTTTGATCTTAGCCATTCTCACTGGTGTGAGTTGAAATCTCAGGGTTGTTTTGATTTGCATTTCCCTTATGACTAAAGATGTTGAACATTTCTTTAGGTGTTTCTCAGACATTCGGCATTCCTCAGCTGTGAATTATTTGTTTAGCTCTGAACCCCATTTTTTTGGTTCTTTTTTTCTGAGCTGGGGACCAAACCCAGGGCCTTGTGCTTCCTAAGCAAGCGCTCTACCACTGAGCTAAATCCCCAACCCCTGAACCCCATTTTTTAACAGGGTTATTTGTCTCCCTGCGGTCTAACTTCTTGAGTTCTTTGTATATGTTGAATATAAGCCCTTTATTTGATGTAGGATTTGTAAAGATCTTTTCATCTACGGCTTTTATAAAGGTCTTTCTACCTTGATTCACAGTGAGGGCAGTGACTACCTGTCCTGAAGTTTCAAAAAGGTAGTTTGCATCTCACTGGACCTATCTCCAGTGAAAGGCTAACTTAGCAACCACCACTTCATGGCCAGTGAAAGGCTATCTTTGCAAGCAGCCCTCGAATGAAGACTTTACTGCATGTGCTTGCAGTGGAGATGGGATATGAGTAGGAAATTGCATGCAATGATCTCCACATCAGCCTTAAAACTCTGTTGACAAAGGAGTTGGGAAGAGATACAAACAAATGTCTTCCGATCTTCTTAATATTGATGAAGGAAGATGAATGATTTTCAAATTGACAACTGATGACCGGCAAAGTTCTTTGCAGATGTTTAATTACAGAATAACTAACTGCTGCTGTTTCCACTGAGTTCATTTTTTTCTTTTTTGTTTGGCTTTCTTCTGTCCTCTCAGATTCAGTTTAGCATTGTGTCAAGACCCCAGATTTCTCACCTTCTTGTCCATACTGTTTTTGATGACACTAATGGCTTTCCCTAACTCTACATGTCCACATAATCTAAGACTTGACTCAAAGCAGAATCCCTCTGAACAGTTCACCTCTGCTGCCTCCCTCTCCTAAATGTCCACAACAGACAACTTCCTGGAGCTTGCTCCTTCTAGCTGAGCTGAGGATGGAATGTGTTTGGTTCATTTTGTCAACAGCAAAGCTCATTATAATTCTTAAACACACAAACTGGTGGTTGAAACACTCATTGGATTCTAAAGAAAGAGAAGACATAGTGTGAGCAAGGCAGGACCTGGAAGACATTCTGAATAGACTAAAACTTGAGCTAGATTTCTGTGGGTTTACATGATTAAGGGAAGTAAAGGGTGAGTTCCTGGTACAGGTTGTTGTAGAGACCTTTTTATGTTCCTACGTACTGTGTTTTATAAAAATAAAGAAGAGAAAAAATATATTTGGTGGATGTGTAGTCAGGGGTTGGGGAAAAGCCTGTGCTGAGGCATGCCTTTCCCCTGAATGACCAACCACATGATGGTATAGTATAGAATAGAGTTTATTCAGGGCAAGGGGAGGGGAGTTAAGAGGGTAGTTTTTCTGTAGAAACAGAAAAAGGATGAGAGAGAGAAAGTAGAGGAGTAGAGACTGGCCATGAGCATGTGGAAAGAGAGAGGGGAGGAGATGACAAGAGATGGGAAAGGGTCTAGAGGACAGAGTGAGAGCAAGAAGGCAAGAGAGCAAGAGAGAGGGCAGGGGGCAAACAGCCACTTTTATAGTGAATCAGTCACACCTGGCTGTTTTCAGGTAACTGTAGGGCAGTGCTTAGACAAAATGCTAACATTAAGACCATTTGATCTATAGAAATATACATGAAAACATACTCTGCAGACAACCTCAAGACAAAGTCTATATCTGGAAAAACACACGTAATAGATGAGCATAGAAAAGAAACCAATGGCTCCTGAAGCACTGCTGAACATTCAGCTTACATGCTACAAGGGGGGATTCTGAAATGACTTTTGACACACCTGAGAGTCACAGGAACCCCACTAGGAGCCCAACTGTGAAGCTCCTCTATGGCAGCTCTGATGGAAGCCCCAATGGAAGCTCCTCCTTGGAACTCCCAATGATGAAGTTCCCTTCTTATTCTCATTGATGAAAAGAAGGAAGCTTCTATTGTGTCTGATTCAGAGGAGGCAGACTGGGCAGTGAACTATGCATAGTCAATCCACTCATACTCTTAAACACCACAGAGAATAGGCTTCATAAGAAAGAAGAGGTCAGAGGAAACGGGACCAGAAAAGGAGCCAGAGCCCCTAAGACACTGTCCTGGCTCTTCGCTTAAGTGAATTTGCCCTTCCAGGAGCATTGTTACACCATAGTATGATGCTATGTTTGAGGTGATGGTGGCAAAAGTCATTTCTCTGTTTTATGAGAACCAAGGAAGGATCTATAAGCATACTTATCTGGAATGGACATTAAACCAGTGAGGCTTCACAGAAGAGGGTGAGTGGCCGCACAGACTCTGCTATCCAACAAGAGAGCAAGAGAGGAGCTGCTAGACTAGAATATAAGTGAAGAAAAACCAGGAGGGTATCTCGTTTGTCACAGCAGTGTCATTCCCTGGAGACTGAGAAGTTGACCCTCCTATAAAAGGCAGAAAGATTAGGAGAACTCTGCAAAAGGAAACATCTCAGCCCTTAGCACAGTCACAGTGTCTCACACGCTCTGCTGTTGAGGTTTTCTCATGACCCATCCTAATGCACAAGGAGTGAGGGCAGGTAATGAAAGTCCCACTGAACAATAGGGTCACTATGGCCCAGAGCATGTGACTATGTCCTTACTGGTCTCCCTGGACACAAGAAGTATAGTTGAGGAATGGAATGGGACTTCTCAAGAAGATGTTTCCTTTCCCAGATGTCAGTCCAGGGCTTTTGAGCAGAGGGGAGCCGACTTTCAGACTTAACTTGAACCTGAGTACAAGTGGAGACTCTGGGGCGGAAGAGGAGTAAAAGGAAGGCTTCCTCAGTCTCAGTTCACCAATGAGTCCACAAGAATGTAGTATTTTTCCCCAGGGGCCTTATCAGAGCAGACCACTGGGAGGGTGGCTTGGAATCTATAGTTCTGAAAGTGGTGGATTGCTCTGGAAGTGGTAGGTTGTGATCATAGGAAGGCAATGTGCTGAGGGATAAAATCAATACATCAGAAATAGAAAATGTGTGTATCCTATCCTCTGTGGTCTAGCAGTAACCAGTCCTGACAAGCCCAAAGACATTCTTGTAGAAGACAAGGGAATGTGTGATGGAACTCAATATAAGCGAGGGTTGGAAGGATGTGGCAACAAGTCAAAGGATGCCAGGAGCCAAAAGAACTCCAGACTTACAATAGTTTCTCTCATAGAGCCTCCAGGAACAATATCCCTTGCTCATGCCTTTATGCCATCCCAAGTTGGCTTCTTCCTGGGGTAGCCAGGCCCCCTTGTGCACCTAGCTAGACTCAAAGAGGGAAGCTTAGCTGGGTGTGGGTGAGTGGATTACAGGATCTCAGTTGGCAATGAGTACTCAGGCCATGAACTCATCCAGTAATAGCTTCAAAGGACTGGTTTTGTTTATTGTGGTAGGGGAGGTATTTATGCCTCCCAGAAGGTGGGAGCCAGGATCTCTGGGGCAAGGCAAGGATCCCTGTTGGCCAGAGTAAGCGCATTAGAAGATTCTTCATGTACATACTCAGGGCCTATAGGGTAGGAAGGGAAACCTTATCATGTCAAACAAGGATTGAAACCTGAAAACTGTCAGGATAATAACTTCTTTCTGGGGTTGGTCTAGGGGGAGCCAGCTTTATGATACCAGGTTGGGAAAGGTTGGGTAACCAACTCCTGCCTCCTTTATGTTTGAGGTATCCTCGACCTTTCCTCAGTAGCCCTGGGGCATTATGGTCACACACTTTTGCATTAATCTATTGGGCTTATTTCAGTCTTCTGGAATCTGGAAACTTGAAATAATACATCTCTGTGGTTTTAAGGCATTCGGTGTATAGAGGTGTGTTTCAACAGCAGTAGAAAATTAACTTACAGGTTTTTAGCTGAAGCCCAAACCTCGCTGATCCCAGAAAACAGCTCTCTGATCCCATACCCCATGGGAGAGAGAGAGCTCAACGCCCAAACAGGTGGGCACTCCTGAAACTGCGGGGCGGGAGAGTCCGCCAATACTGCCCACTCTTGCCCACATCCCTGGTCCAAGAGCAAACTGTATCGGGCATCTGGGAACAGGAAGATAGGGGCACTAAAGCGGCAAGTCCCCTGCGGTCCAGACACCACCCAGATCTGAAGGGACCCAGTCAATAGCTCCCTGAACCCAAATCCCGTGGGAGGGAGAGCTAAACCTTCAGAGGGGCAGACATGCCTGGGAAGCCAGAAGAGACTACACTCTGTCCACATATCTGACTCCAGAGGAAATCACCTAATGCCATCTGGGACCCCTGTGCACAGGGGTCTGGGAAAAGGCAGGGCAGGCCCTTCTGGTTGCCACCCTCATGGAGAGCTCAAACGCAGCACTCCAGGAGCAACTTCAGGCCCAGGACCACAGGTAAGACCAACATTTATGCTCCAAGTGACCTGCCTGGTGGACTCAGGACACATGCCCACAGGAACGGCTGAAGACCAGTAGACAGGAAAGACTACACACCCAAAAGCAGAACACTCTGTTCCCATAACTGGCTGAAAGAAAACAGGAAAACAGGTCTACAGCACTCCTGACACACAGGCCTATAGGACGGACTATCCACTGTCAGAAATAGCAGAACAAGATAATACCAGAGACAGCCTGTTGGCAAGAGGCAAGTGCAGGAACCCAAGCAACAGAAACCAAGACTACATGGCATCATTGGAGCCCAATTCTCCCACCAAAGCAAACACTGAATATCCAAACACACTAGAAAAGGACAACATCTTGATTTTAAATCACATTTGATCAAGATGAAAGAAGACTTCAAGAAAGATATAAAGAATTCCCTTAGAGAAATGCAGGAAAACATAAATAAACTTATAGACGCCTATAGAGAAGAATCACAAAAATCCCTGAAAGAATTCCAGGAAAACACAAACAGATGAAGGAATTAAAAACGGAAATAGAAGCAATAAAAGAGCACAAAGGGAGACAACTCTGGATATAGAAAACCAAAGGAAGAGACAAGGAGCCACATACAAGCATCACCAACAGAATACAAAAGATAGAAGAAAGAATCTCAGGAACAGAAGATTCCATAGAAATCATTGACACAACTGTCAAAGACAATGTAAAACAGAAAAAGCTACTGGTCCAAAACATACAGGAAACCCAGGATTCAATGAGAAGATCAAACCCAAGGATAATAAGTATAGGAGAGAGTGAAGACTCCCAGCTCAAAGGACCAGTAAATATCTTCAACAAAATCATAGAAGAAAACTTCCCTAACCTAAAGAAAGAGATGCCCATAAACATATAAGAATCCTACAGAACTCCAAATAGATTGGACCAGAAAAGAAACTCCTCCCATCACATAATAGTCAAAACACCAAATGCACAAAACAAAGAAAGAATATTAAAAGCAGTAAGGGAAAAAGGTCAAGTAACATATAAAGGCAGACGTATCAGAATTACAACAGACTTCTCACCAGAGACTGTGAAAGCCAGAAGATCCTGGACAGATGTCATACAGACCCTAAGAGAACACAAATGCCAGCCCAGGTTACTGTATCCAGCAAAACTCTCAATTAACGTAGATGGAGAAACCAAGATATCCCATGACAAAACCAAACTTACACAATATCTTTCTACAAATCCAGCACTACAAAGGATAATAAATGGTAAAGCCCAACATAAGGAAGCAAGCTATATCCTAGAAAAAGGAAGAAACTAATTGCCTTGGCAACATAACAAAGAGAAGAAAAGCACACAAACATAACCTCACATCCAAATACGAATATAACAGGAAGCAATAATCACAATTCCTTAATATCTCTCAACATCAATGGTCTCAACTCCCCAATAAAAAGACATAGATTAATAAACTGGATATGCAATGAGGACCCTGCATACAGGAAACACACCTCAGAGACAAAGACAGACACTACCTCAGAGTGAAAGGCTGGAAAACAACTTTCCAAGCAAATGGTCTGAAGTAGCAAGCTGGAGTAGCCATTCTAATATCGAATAAAATCGATTTTCAACCAAAAGTCATCAAAAAAGATAAGGAATACTTCATATTCATCAAAGGAAAAATCCACCAAGATTTTTAATATTCAATTCAATCCTAAATATCTATGCTCCAAATACAAGGGCACCTACATACGTAAAAGAAACCTTACTAAAGCTCAAAGCACACATTGCACCTCACACAATAGTAGTAGGAGGTTTCAACACCCCACTCTCATCAATGGACAGGTCATGGAAACAGAAATTAAACAGAGACATAGACAGACTAAGAGAAGCCATGAACCAAATGGACTTAACAGGTATTTGTAGAACATTCTATCCTAAAACAAAAGGATATACCTTCTTCTCAGCACCTCATGGTACTTTCTCCAAAATTGACCATATAATCTGTCATTTTTGACCAATTCCCAATTCCCAACTTCCCTCCAACAAATGCAGAACCCCGACACACTCTCAGCACTGTCGAACCCTAGAGCCATGCAGGCGCTGCTGCAGATCCAGTAGGGCTTGCAGACTTTAGCCACAGAAGCTCCCGGCCTCATCCCAGGGTTTACTCCAGCAGGCAATTTGGAGGCTCTACAAGAGGCAGTGCACCTCCCACTGCACCCAGTGAGGACACAAACCCCCAAGGAGGCACTGCTGAGCCAGGCCACCAGCAGTTTATCCAGTAGATACTTCAGGCCCTTGCTGGGGTGAATCCTCAGTTACAGAGTCCAGAACTAAGATTTCAACAAGTGGAACAGCTCAGTGCGGTGGGATTCTTGAACTGTGAAGCAAGCTCACAAGCACTGATAGCAACAGTGGGTGACATTAATGCAGTGATTGAAAGGTTGCTGGACTCCCAGCTGTCATAGCAGCATTTCTGTATCATGGAAAAATGTGATTTATTTTTGATAATGGCTCTTAAATCTTTAAAATAACCTGCTTTGTTTCTTTGGCATTCTGTACTGTTATAAAGGAAACCAATAGGAAGTCTTTGGAGGCAGAGTGCAGTAAGATGTGTGGTTTTCTGTGTCTTTTTGGAACAGTGGGAATCAATGTTTCTGGTTAAGGCATTTATTGTAATTCTTTTTAAATATCACATTTTCTAATTGGGTGAACAAATTTTTGTCCTGCATCTGCTTTTTAAACAAAATGTTATGGTAGTAATTTATGTAGAATAAAGGCATTAAAAAGCAGTTCATCTGTGCTCCATGATTTCTGGTACAATACTGCTTATTGGACTTTTGCAAGTACTTTGCAAATAATGCTGTAAGATTTATACCATGGATGATTTTGTCTATTTGGATACAATAAACATTATTGCACATTTCTAAGCCATCAAAGTAAAATTACTGTAACCAAAAAAGTACAGTAAGGATTCCTAAGTGTGAGGAATCTTACAGCACCTTTGATAAAATTCTCTCAGCAAAAGCACCATTCAGTCAGTGTGAAAAATGAAGAAAAACTAATTCTGCTTATCTCTTTAGGGACATTTAATCATACAGAGAATATAATGTAACGATATCTCAACATTCTATAATGGCTGTAAATTATCTTTATTTGTGCCAACTGAAGGAGCACTGTAACATACTCTGATGTGTTTGCTGGGGCTTCGTGCTCCCCATAGGTGTCTAAGCAGCATTGGGTTTATTGAAACATTGCTTTCACTGGAAGTGCTGATGTTTCCATTTTAATTGCCATGTACAAGTAGAGCTGTCTTTTGGGTTTATCAGCTTTCTCATTCGTAGGCAATATCTGGATATTAAATGATTAGTGAGCCACTTGTCTCTCAAGTGTTTGGCTAGTTTTATTAAGAAGTAGTTGAATGTCATGCTGTTCGTAGTCTCAGAAGGAGTTGGTGAGGGTTGAAACAGAATCTGTGATGGATGGGTATCCTGAACTAGGTAATACCGGGAACTAAGATTCTGTGAGGAGTCTATGCATATGGTAGTGTCAGTCTGGTGAAAAAGAGCCATTTTAACAATTCCGAATAAGCTTGGCTGTTCTATAGCCTCCTTCTTCCTTCCTCAAAGACGTTCAACTTGCCTAACTCTCAGACTCGTGGGGTGATACGTTCCTTTGGGGCCAATTAAAATATAACACTAGGGTCAGTGATATATGTGACTGACTCTGGCTCAATATTCTCTTAGGTCACTGTGTTCTCTTTTGTATGCCCGAAATCATAATGTTAAATAATCTAAAATGAGTTCAGATGAGTAAAATCAAGGGAAATAAAAAGCAAATTCTGTAACTTCTGTAAGTTGCTTGATACTAAAAGGTTGAGAAGGAAGTTGGTCCCAGACTGTACACTCTTCTGACACTTTCTCCAAGAGAAAATATGTACAAAGATCAGAGTGAAGGTGTGACTGAGGAGGTTGGCACAATGTGCCCATGACTGCTCTCTGCCTCACGCCTCAGTCTGTCTGGTTGAAAGACTTCATACAGGTGAATGGAAATATGCAGCTGGGGCAGTGTCAAAAGAAGTTTAATTTATTAATCACCAAATAACAATAAATCTTCAGCTTAAAAAAATTGAAGACCCAGAAATGAACCACACACCTATGGTCACTTGCTCCTTGACAAAGGAGCTAAAACCATACAAGGGAAAAGACAGCATTTTTAACAAATGGTATTGGCTCAACTGGAGGCCAGAATGTAGAAGAATGCAAAGCAACCCATTCTTATCTCCTTATACAAAGCTCAAGTCCAAGTGGATCGAGGACCTGCACATAAAGCCAGATTCACTGAAACTAAAAGAATACATGGGCACTGGGGAAAATTTCCTGAACAGAATACCAATGGCTTATGCTCTAAGATCAAGAATCGACAGATGGGACTTCATAAAATTACAAAGCTTCTGTAAGACAAAGAACACTGTCAATAGAACATAACAGCAACCAATGGATTGGGAAAAGATCTTTAAGAATCCTACATTCAACAGAGGGCTAATATCCAATACATTCAAAAAATGAAAATCAAAGCAACCCTGAGATTCCACCTCATACCAGTGAAATGGCTAAGATCAAAAACTCTGGTGACAGCAGATGCTGGTTAGGATGTAGAAAGAGAGGAACACTCCTCCATTGTTGGTGGGATTGCAAGCTGGTATAACCACTCTGGAAATCAGTCTGGCGGTTTCTCATAAAATTGGACAAAGTACTACCTGATGACCCAACTATACCACTCCTGGGTATATACCCAAAAATGTTCCAACACATAACAAGGACACATACTCCCCTATGTTCATAGCAGTCCTCATTTATAATAGCCAGAAGCTGGAAAGAACACAGATATTCTTCAACAGAGGAATGGATACAGAAACTGTGGTACATCTTCAAAATGGAGTACTACTCAGTTATCAAAAACAATGACTTCATGAAATTCATAGGCAAATGGATGGAACTAGAAAACATCATCATAAGTGAGGTAATCCAGTCACAAAAGAACACATATGGTATGTACTCACTGACAAGCGGATATTAGCCCAAAATCTTGAAATACCCAAGATACAATTTATAACTCACATGAAGCTCAAGAAGAAGAAAGACCAAAATGTGAATGCATCAGTCCTTCTTGGAAGAGGGAAAAATACTTACAGGAGGAAAGTGTGGAGCATAGACTAAGGGAAAGGCCATCCAGGGACTGCCACACATGGGGATACAGCCCCATATACAGCCAACAAACCCAGTCACTATAGCCAATGCCTAGAAGCACTTGCTGCCAGATATGGATGTCCCTGAGAGCCTCTGCCAGAGCCTTACTGATAAAGATTAATATGCTTGCCAATAACCATCAGACTGAGCACTTTGACCCCTATGGAGGAGTTAGAGAAAGGACTGAAGGAGCTGAAGTGTTTTGCAACCCAAAAGAAAGAACAACAACATCAACCAGACAGATTTCCCCCAGAGTTCTCAGGGACTAAACCACCAACAAAGTATGTACATGGTGTAACCCATGACTCCAGCTGCATATGTAACATAGGATGGTCTTGTCAGGCATCAATGGGAGGAGAGGCCCTTGGTCCTGTGAAGTCTCCATCCCCCTGTGTAAACGAATGCCAGGGCAGGGAGGCTGGAGGAGGTGAATGGGTGGGTGATGGAGCACCCTCATAGAAGCAGTGGGAGGGAGGATGGGATAGGGGTTTCTTGAGGGGAAACCAGGGAAGGGGAAAACATGTGAAATGTTTTTTAAAATGCAATAAAAGAAGAGAAAAAAGTGTTCTTAATTGATTTATTCTGATCTGTACCTTTTGTGACTGAATTTTGGTAAACCTATCTTATATCCTAGATAATACAATCTCTTCTTTATATTTTTAGAAGCAATTTATAATCCACAAGGGAAATTTCACTTTACTTCATCAAACATTTTTTCCTAATGTAACTCCATCTGAATCAGCCAGCAAAATATCACTCATATAATGATTAAATTATAGATAGAGGAAACTGCTTACGCGAGTTACTTCTAATGGCTGTTGTACAAAATATTCTCATAAGGTAGGACTCTTTAATATTCCTTGTGGCAAGATTCTCCATGTATTGTTTTATTTGACAACTATTCTCATAAGTATATTCTGAGAAAGCAAACCTTTCCTCATCATTCTCTATAAAGTGACAATGGAAGAGCGATCGTTTAAATCGATCACTGTAATAGCCCATGCCTTAGGTACAATAAAGACAATGGAACTCCGTGCTGTAAAAAGCACATTGGCTGAATAATTTTATTGATTGCTCTCATATCTGTTAACATTCTCCATTTTCCAGATTTGTTTTTAATGACAAATATGGGAGAATTCCAAGGCCTGGTGGACTCTTCTATATGTTGAGCCTCTAGCTGCTCTTGGACTAGCTATTCTCATACTGTAATTTTTTCATAGGTCATTGTTCTAGCCAAGCAAACCTACCAATCACCCACATTAATGGTGAGGCCGTTGCTGCTCTGCCACCAGTGTCTCCCCAATAGAAAGTTGGAGAGTCACCTTCTGCTGTGTCCTGCTTATAGATAACTGGGACAAGCTGTTCTTCATAATGTTTCTCAATACCTGAAATAGCTCTTATTTTACAGTTTGTCCCTGATGTTGGGAGAATACTAATCCATGATTCCTAAAGTTGCAACAAATCTCTTCCCCATAAATTCAACTCCCATATAAGCCGTGTATGGCCTTAATTTTCCTATTTAACCTTCAGGCCCTAGACATTTACGCTTTGTTTTATCTGGGATAAAGTTCCAATGCCTAGAAAATGAATAACTACCTCCTGAAGAGGCCAATCTGGAGGCCAAGATTTTGGTGAGATTAGGGTGACATCTGCCCCAGTATCTGCAATGCCTTCAATTTCAATATTACTTTGAATACCTTTAGTTTGGACTTCTGATCATCTATAGAAATTTACCAAAAAACATTTATTTTTGGTCCCTTCAGGGTTTTTTGGTTTCATGTATTGAAAGTGCTCTGACCTTCATACCTGAGTTATTAATGTCTATTTTCAGAGCAGTATCTTTTGTGAATGAGTTTCTCCACTGCTGACATGAAATGTTTGATTTGAATTTGATATTAGGACTTGAAATAGCCACCCCCTGAGTATTTCCTGACAAGGAGTTACCCTGTCTACCTCTTGTTGGTCCACATTCATTTGTCCAGTGTGGGCCTTTGTCACATTTTCTGCATTTTCCAATGTGCTCAGGACTTAGTTTCACATTAGCATGGCTCTGCCTACAATAATTTTAATGACTTCGTTTACTACAATTAAGATATTTGGAAGTTTGGATTTTCTCATAAACCTTTGAAAATCACTTCTCTTATTAAAGTTATATCAAAAGAATGAGAATCAATATCACTCATATTTCTATCCTATTCTTTTTAACTTTATTCATTTTAAATTATTTATACCTGGCTATGATTTTTTATACCCAATATCCTTTTTCTTTAGCATTTAAGAATAATTCTGAATATTTTTGCCTGATCAAAGGTTCATCTGTGCTCAGATTTCTTCTTGCATTCTCTTTGTCTCTCTCTCTCTCTCTCTCTCTCTCTCTGCTGTTCAGCTCAAGACCTCAAGGAGTGGCTAGCTACACCTCAGCCCTTCTGCTCACAGGGAAAAGAGGTTCCATTACAGCATGAGCTGTTCACTGGCTGTGAAGGTGTTAGCAGTGGCTGCATTAGGCGGGGGACACTGTGTCCTCCCATGAGAGTGTAGCTTCATATTAGCAGGCAGCACTTGGTGCTGTGCCAATTCACCCCAGCTAGCATGTGCTCTCACATTTCTAGACCACCATGCTGTGCTCTGCAGCCCCACCCGATTAAAAGGCCAAGACTATGCCTCAGGGATACTGAGTTATGCAGGCTGAATTCAATCACTTTGTATGTCCCAGTTGCGAACAGAAGCACAGCCTCCTGCATGGCATGGTCGTCAAAGGCATGTACCTGCACCAGAAGAATGTGTGCTAAGTATGGACCTGTGTCCCCTGTGGCTTGGAGAATCTGTACCAGCTTTCCCATGGCGTGGTCTACTTGTTTTTATTTTATTCACTTAGTTATGAGCCATTAGTATCACTCTTTTGTTCTATCATCTAAGACTCAGTCAATAAGAACTCTACAATATGGCTTCTCTCGTGGTCCGTTCCCACCCATCTTGGAGCCTTGGAGGGTACTCTTACCTCTAACAGCACTAAGCTATTACTGGAGTGACCTTCTTCAAAGACTGAAGAAAAACCACACCAAAACACAAATATTAATGATTATTTATATACATGCATATATAATATAAAATGTATTTGTGCTTATATAAATATTTAAACATATACATACTATACACAATCATGTGTGTGTATATATATATATTCTTAAGAAACCTAGACAATCGGGTTGGGGATTTAGCTCAGTGGTAGAGCGCTTGCCTAGGAAGTGCAAGGCCCTGGGTTCGGTCCCCAGCTCCGGAAAAAAAAGAACAAAAAAAAAAAAAAAAGATGTGTTAGTGAATTTGTTAAAAGAACAACAAAAAAAAAGAAAGAAACCTAGACAATCAAACAATTTCAACATAAATTCATTATTTACATTAAAGGGGGTTGGGGATAATGTCAAGGCCAAGCGACATTTTTTTTGGTTGGATAGGGTAGCTTTCTCTAGTTCAGTTCAAGAAACAGACAGTTAATTAATTTTCTTGGAAGAAGTCGAACGCTAGTGGACCACATCCTTCTCCTTTGCAATAAATTGTTCCTAAGGGAATATTTGGGACCTAGGACAATTGCTAAGCTCCAGTATCACACAAGAGATAAAGTCTCACATTGGTCTTCTGGGAAACAGATGGATAGGTAAGTCCTCTGGTAGTCCAAGTCAGGAACACTAGAGTATTCCTGGGGTTCTGTTGAGAAACAGAGTTCACTCTACAGTCCTGCTACAAGAGATGTGTAGGACTTCCATGGCTATGAAAGGAAGCACCTGGCTGTCATCTTATTAGACTCCACTTGAAAGAGAAACAGCCTCAGCGTCTCGGGAAAAATTTCAGGTTATACTGATCAACATAGAGGAACAAAGAAGAGGCACCAGGTCATTGTGATGGTGGCTGGGACAGACACAGGCAATATGGTGAGCTCAAACTGGGGTGGGACACCATCCTTAACATAAATAAGATTTGTTGTCCAGCTCCAAAAAACAAGGAGAGGAGGGAAGCTATGATCACCACAGTGAAAGCACAACCAAGTCCTGGCAACTGCAGTGCTTGGAAGGAAAGAAAATACACATTTCAAAGCCATTCCAGCCAAAAGGCAGGATTTCCAAGGAAGTCAGTGCAGTCTACAAACAGTTTTATTGATGGGGTCCAGAAAACAGACAGCAGGGAGAGACATCCCTATGGGCAGGAGGACAGGCAAGTGAAAAGAACCTTATCCTTCATATGGAGGAAACCCTGGGTGTGTCCTTTAGGATAACTGTGAGTGCCATACGCTCATCCTAGAGTACTCATTCAGAAAGGACAGTATTCTGGAGAAGGAAGGGCATATGCTTTGCCTGAGAAGTTTCTTCCTGTAGGATACATCCTGTATAATATGGTGTGCATTAAGACAAGTGTGTAGTTGGCCCATAGAACACAATTGCAGACAGAAAAGAAGTTTTAATTGATTGCTTCTTAGGTCAGAGGGCAGTCCCTCCTGAAACTCTCCCACATAAAGTCGGGGTGACTGGATTTTTGTTTCGTTCACTTTTGTGTCCCCCATATTCTGAGGGCAGAATGGAGGAACTGAGGTGTGTATGTCCAGTATGCATGACTTCCTAGCTCAGGAGACATACGCCAGACTGGACACACTTTGCTCCTGCCATTAGCTCTGACACTGCCAAATCACAGTGGTGGAGAAAGGCTTGGCGTTACATGTGGCTATGAAGCTGAGTTCATCAATCATTGCGGCAAATTATTGTTGCGTTAAAATACAGACAGTGAAATTTAATTTCAGGCTAGCTAGTCAGTTCTGGAAAAGCTTTAGAGTCTTTGGGAACCAATAGGAATTTAGTGAAGGGATGGGATAGAGGTTCCTGAAGGGATACCCCATATAAAAGGAAAAGAATCAATGTCCAGCATGAAGTCTAGGTAAGGGTTGGCAGAAAATCATCCTGGCTAAGAAATTGAAAACTATTGCATTTGACTCACAGAACAGACACAGCAAAGGTGGGACTATTGTGAAAAAGATAACAGGCAGGTCCCTAGGAGATCACCTAGACTGGACTATCCCTGAAAGACAAACTGAGGAGGTACAGAGCAGGGTCTGTTAGACCACCAGTAAGAAAAGGACCCTGTCATAGAACAATAGCTATCAAGAGGAAATAATCTGGGTCCAGACATGGGCTCTGAAAGGCTATTTTTCTGTCTTAAGTACACCACATTACAGTATGTCATTTGGAATCACAAAGAGTAAAGATCACACCAGGTTCTGCTGTTTTCTGGTGTGTGACTTTGAGGCAACTCACAGACCTTACCTTCCTCACTCAGCACAGGATTACAGAAAGGTCAACTAGCTGTCACTCTGATTGAAAATTCAGGAGGTGGGGCATCTGGGTCTAAAGGAAACCACTAAAATCAGGTCTGCTGTTCTTCCTATTCTACTTAAACCTCAACTGGAACTGAGGGCAGGAAAACATAACGCAGCCTTGCCGGACGGCCACAGATCCTGCTTGAAGTTTAACTAACTCATGGAAGCATCTATACAGTTTAACGCTGTTAGCCTTTTGTTAGTGCATTCTCTAAACTAGCTACTAGCTTACTCTGATTTACCTGCCATTGCCTCTCTCCCTGTGGCTGTCACTGCCTGCTTCCAGCTCCATCTGCCTCCTTAAAGTCTCTGTGTCTGTCTCTTACCTGCTCTTCCTGTGTCTCAATCGGTGTCTCTGGCTGCATCTCTGTCTGGCCAGAGGTCCCGCCCCCACACTTCCTACCCCAGCTCCAGCTGTCAGCTCTTTATTATATAAAAACCATGTTCCAGTCTGGACCAATCAGCAGCAGGACAACAGCCAATACATCTCTTCTGAGTTGCCCTTCAGCACTGAGAGCTGTTTGACCTTCACCAGGGCACCTTGCTTTTCAATATGATAATCTCAGAGTATCATCTTTTGGGCAGATGAAGAAGAACAAGCATTTACGTATAAACAGTTGGTGATGGGCCATAGAAATGACAATACCAAAATCAAGGCAGCACTTAGCTCTCTGACACACAGCAATACAGAATCACACCTTCATACAAAGTGAGGGAAGGTCATGTCAACAGCTCAGTTTCCCAAAAGTGTCCCCAGGGTAAGGTGATCATTCTTTGATCCTGAAATCTCAGGTCTGGCAGAGTCAGGATTTCAGTGAAGTATATTCTGTCCTAATCCAAGGAAGGAGCTGTTCTCCCAGATCCCCAGCACCCTGATGTCTCTCCTTAGCTGTTCAGATACTTGCTTGTCGCTCTTTGTTATTTCTGCCCTTGTCTGTTACTGCTGACACTGAGAGCACATTCTCTTGTGCACAGATGAGTTGTATTATTCTAGCTGCATTCACATTCTACGTTCCAGTGACATGCTGTGTGTCTCTCAAACAGGGCATGTTACAATTATATGTATTATGTTTTCAGTCTGGAGGAGTACATAGTTGTGAACAAGAAATAGAATGACTGCTTATCCATGAATTGAACAAGGACAACAACAATAGACAGGTTAATGTCGACGTGTGTGTGTGTGGGGTGTGTGTGTATGTGTGTGTGTGTGTGTGTGTGTGTGTGAGAGAGAGAGAGAGAGAGAGAGAGAGAGAGAGAGAGAGAACAAATTAATAAAGGAAGAGGCCATGAATGTAAAAAAGAACAATCAGGGGTTTGTAGGAGAGTTTGGAGCAAAGGGGGAAAAGATGTAATTATATTATAATCTCAAAAGATAAAAGAAATAATTTTTAGAAAGGCATCAGAAGGAATTAGCTCATTATTTGAAGTGAGACTTAAGAATGAAGACTACTGATTTCATTGGAATTGTATTATAATCATATTTTGATGGGAAGGAGGTTAGAATTTTTATGAGAATAATTTTTCTCACTCTAGAATATGGGGTGTTTATCCTTCTTTTTTAAAATTAAGAAACCCACCTTCTAAAAATAAAATTTTATAGTTTTCTTTATCTATATCTTAAGCTTTACTTGTATTTATTCTTAGATATTTTATAGATTATTTTGTTCTTGCCATTTTACTCCTGTAATTTTTACAAAATTCTAGTTGGTTAACAGAATTGGGCAAACCAGTTGTATGTGTGCCTCTAATCTCTGTCTATCGTCTAGTGAGTAATCTCCCTTCATAGATCCTAATGTGGCTCACAGTACACCTTGGCATGAGTGGGTGTCACACTGCTAGCCTTGAGAACATCATCTGTTCCTTCCTACAGAGGGAATTCCTACAATGGAGGAGACACCCCTTTAGCTTTGCCTAAAAATGAGAGCAAGAGTCAACTTGATATGGTCCAAGCCAAAGTCCGAGATTTTGGAGTTCTGGGAAAGTTCTGCGTGCATTAGACAGAAGCTCTCTGAGTAACAGCTTCCTCAGCTGCAAATGGAAATAAACGGTCAAACAATGCAAACAAGATGAAGAACTCCAGGCAGAATCTCAGAAAGTTCTGGAAAGATGCTTGCTAGTGTGAATAGAGCTCAATGAATGAGTGTCATTGACACTAAACATTCCAGGATACATTACTATATGGACATTCTTAACCTTTAAAACTCTGTGTAGAATCTACAAAACTGTTTGTATTTATTAGTGCAGGATCATCCATCTTAGTAGAAATCGCTTTAGGTTCCAGAACTTTGCTTAGTTTCTTCCTTCAAGGTTTCTCAGATTCTTGGATTTCCTCTTGGGGTTTCAGTTTCTATAACTGTAGGTCCTTTTCTCATTACATTATTTTCTTTGACTTTATCATCTGAATTTGAGGAGTACATCTTAAGTTTGTATATCACAAAATGTGTGCCTATTTCTACGGCACCCATTTAATGTTACCAGTATCATATTAGGTTCTAATAGTTCACATATTATATGTTGAAATACTTTAAAACAAACTATAGTTATTGTGGTATTACACCCCTAAAAATTCATTCTGTATATCAAAAAGAAGCATCTTACGTACTTCCTCAAAAGTATCTTTACCCCAGTTTAACTAATAATAATTCTTTATTCTGGTCTATCATTGGCCCATATTCAAATTTCTCTAGTTATTCTGCAGACTTTCCCTTTTGATACATTAGACCAAATGAAGTCTAGTCCAGAATCTTGAATGGCACATGGTTGTTAGTATTCCTGTTGCAGACTTTAGTCTGTAGCAACTTATTTTGTGTGTAACAGCTGCCTGAGGAGGGTACCATGCTCTCCCTACCCAGCATCAGCATCCCCTGGAGCTTGTTGGAAGAGTGAGTCCTCATGATGCGGCATTCCAGAGCCAGGGAGCTCTGCTGTTCCACCAATGGGTTCCGTCACCAATTGGTATGCATGGGAGTTGTTTTCTGCTTTTGTGTATAATAAATAGTTAAGAACATTTTTGTACATGTTTTCCATCTTCTTAGGTGTGACCAGGTAGATAACCATTTGATTAGCCTTTAGAGAAATGTCAAACTGCATTCCAAATTGGACATACTGTTCTGCATTCCACCATCAGGGTCCTAGGTCCTCCCTTCTTCTCATCCTTGATATAGTTGATGTTACTGATTTATTGACTCTGTAGGTGTGAAAAGACATCTCATTGTGTGTTTGTTTCTTTCATTCTCATTGTTCTTTGCTTTTTGCTTGGTATTTGTACACATAGATAATATTTACTACATAGAATATAAAATATATGAAATATTTTCTACATCTAAAAAATAGACAGCTATACTTTCCAGGACACAATTGCATAGACTCAAAGAAAAACTATATCTTATATTATTTCAGTAAAGCTGCTTACAAAAATATATGCTAGAAAATGCTTAAATGTATCATTGTTAACTCTGTTCTTGCTTTCAAGTTATAATTGTTGCTTATATATTCTAAACAAAATTTTAAACACTATTCCTCAAATGGGACACAGTGGCACCTGCCTATCATCTCAGAACCCAGGAGGTGGAGGTAGAAGAATCTAGGTCATTCTTAGCAAAGTTGAGAATTTGAGAACAGATTGGGCTATATGTGACTGTTTCAAAAACTTAACCCTTCCACATTCTAAGTTCTTGAGATAATTCTTTGAAGCACAAATGGTTTAATTATTTAAATTAATGTTATATGTATTAATTTAATTTAATTTTACTTTAATTACAATTTAATTTGATGGTGTTTTCTTTACTGACATTTTGTTGTGTGGCATATATTTTGGTGTCATATCTAAAAACCATTGATTTATTTGAAAATTTAGGCTTATATTTTCTTCTAAGACTTTCACAGTTTTAGCTCTAATATTTTAGTCCTTTGCCCACTCTGAATTCATCTTGTAAATGATATGAGACAGAAGTTCTAATTCATTTCTTTGCACACAGACAAACTGGTGGATATACATAAGAAAAGGTTTTGTTTCCTTTCTAATGTTGAGCTTCATTTTGACTTTAAATGTTTTTCCTTGTTCCTGCTTTCCTTTGGTTTGCTTTGGTGCTTGTGTGTTGTATTTTATTGTATCTTGTGAAAGTGTTTGGAGCATTACATCTTTCTTTGCTGTACTGATAATATTCCATAGAGTCTGATATATGACATAATTTTTATTATTTTTAAACATTCAATAATTTAGATAGTGGCACATAATTGCACACATTTATGGGTACTCTATAATAGTTAAACTTATGTAGAATAGAAATCTATAAAGTGGAAGGAGAGTTCTGGGAGGGATGTCGGGGAGGTTGGGACCAATGTGTAGTTATTAAGGAGGAAGTGACAGTGTTCTAACACACATTCAGTGGTCCTACTTGGCAATAACCTATTGCATATTTTATGGAATTCAGAATTCTAAAATACCTTTTTGTTATTAAGAATATCTAGTAAAGTCGTTTAACAATTTTTCCAGGTTAATGAGGCATTTTAACTTCTAAATTTGTTACTGTCTTCTTTAAGTTCTGTTGATTTTTAATTTTAATTGAATGTTTATGGGAGGTCATAAGTTGAATCATTACCATTGTGAGACTAACTTTGCAGTCGTGCTATGAGCTTTCCTCTTAGCACTGCTTTCATTGTGTGCCAATTGTATGTTGTGCCCTCTTTTTCATTAAATTCTAGAAAGTATTTATTTATTTATTTATTTATTTATTTATTTATTTATTTATTCCCTGTCCCAGTGATCACTGAGTAGAGAGTTATTCAGTTTCCAGGAGTATATAGGCTTTCTGTTGTTTCTGTTGTTGTTCAAGATCAGCTTTAATCCATGGTGGTCTGATAAGCTACAATTGGATATTTCAATTTTCTTGGACCTGTTGAGGCTTGCTTTGTGACCAAGTATGCAGTCAAATTTTGGAGAAGATTCCATGACGTGTTTAGAAGAAAGTAAAATATTTTGTTTGGGTGATACCTGTAGATATCTGTTAGGTCCGTTCGATTCATAACCTCTGCTAGTTTCATTATTCCTCTGTTTAGTTTCTGTCTCAATAACTTGTCCATTGGTAAGAGTGGGCTGTTGAAGTCTTCCTCTATTATTGTTTGTAGTTAATGTGTGATTTAATCTTTAATAATGCTTCTTTTATGGATATGGGTGCCTTTGCATATAAGGGCATAGATGTTCAAATTTAAGAAGTCATCTTGGTGGATTTTTGTTTCTTTGGTGAGTATAAAGTGTCCATCTCCATCTCTTTTGATTACTTTTGGTTGAGAGACTATTTGATTAGATATTAGGATAGCTACTCCAGCTTGTTTGGGTTCATTTGCTTGGAAAACTTTTTCCCAACCCTTTAAAGTAATGCCTTTCTTTGCTACTAAGGTATGTTTCTTTCATGCAGCAGAATGATGGATCCTGCTTGCACAAGCACTCTGTTAGCCTGTATCCTTTCAGTGGGGGATTAAGACCATTGATGTTGAGAGTTGTTAATGACTAATTATTGTTAATTCCTATTATTTTGATGTTGGTAGTGGTACTCTGTGTGTGTGTTTCTTCTTTTGGATTTGCTGTTGTGCAATTTTCTATTTCTTGTGTTTCGTTGGTTGTAGTTCCCCTCATGTGTTGGAGTTTCCTACTAGTATCCTCTATAGACTGGATTATTTTTAAATTTTATTTTGTCATGGAATATCTTGTTTTCTCCATCTATGGTGATTGAAATTGTTGCTAGGTATAGAAGTCTGTGATCTCTTTGAGGCTGTAAGACATCTTCTGATGCCCATCTGGCTTTTAAAGTTTCTGTTGAAAAATCTGGTATAATTCTAATAGGTCTGCCTTTATATTTTTCTTGGTCTTTCTCTCTTGTATCTTTTAATATTCATTCTTCGTTCTTTACACTTAGTGTTTTGATTATTATATGGCAAGAAGATTTTCTTTTCTACTCCACCACTTTCTTGGTGTTCTATAAGCTTCTTGTTATTTATAGGAATTTCTTTCTTTAAGGTAAGGAAATTTTCTTCTATGATTTTGTTGAAGATATTTTCTGGGCCTTTGAGTTGGGAATCTTCATCTTCTATTCCTATTGTTCTTAGGCTTGGTCTTTTCATAGTATCTCAAATTTCCTGGATGATTTGCATTACAAACGTTTTAGCTTTAGCATGGTCTCTGACCTAGGGATCAATTTCTTCTATGTTATCATCTATGCCTGATATTCTCTCTTCCCTTTCTTGTATTCTGTTGGTGATGCTTATATCTGTAGTTCCAGTTCCCTCTCCTAGGTTGTCCATCTCCAGGATTGCCTCAGATTGTATTTCCATTATCATATCTTGAACAGTTTGACTCATTTCTTTCACCTGTTTATATTTTGTACTTTTTGCATGTGTTTCCTCATATGGACCTCTACCTGGTTTCCTGTATTTCATTAAGAGATTTTATTCATTTCCATTTTCAAAACCTATAATGTCTTCATAAGATTACAGTTAAGGTATTTTTTTCAATTCAAGTATGTTAAGATATTCAGAGCTTGCTGTAGTGTGATAGATGAGTTCTATTAGTGACATAGTACTCAGGCTTTTGTTGATTTTGATCTTATGCTGGCCTTAGCCATCTGGTTGACCCTAGTGTTGGCAGAACAGATAGAACCTGATGAGACTAGACATCTGGGGCTGCATATAGTGCTGGTAGTCCCTGATATCAACAGGCCTCTGGAATTGCAGGTAGTGCTGGCTGCCCTTGGTGGTATCAGGCTTCCACGGATGCAGGCAGAGCAGGTAGACCTTGATGGCTTCAGGCTGCTAGTTGTCCTGGATCAGAACAGACTTCTAGGTATGCATGTAGAGCTGGTGGTCCCAGGTAGTTGCAGGACCCTGTTTGTCCTGGGCTACAACAGCTTTCAAGATATAGGTGGAGTTGTAGCCGAAGAAATGGAGTGCAGAAGGGGAAGGGAGAAACTCTCCATTGCTGGGTTTGTCCAGAGGGGGTGGCAGGCAGGGTATTAGAGTAGGAGTCTCATCTGGTGGTTTCTGATGGCTGCAGGTGTCTGAGGCTGAGATTAGAGGTGTGGAAATAGAAGATGGAATGCAAAGGTGTCAGGGCAGACCTCAGCTTCTGGGGTTGCTGGGGGCCTAGCAGGCAACAGTTTGGGGCTTGGGGAATAACTTGATTGCTCCTTGCCTACTTAGGTGCAGATGGAGATATGGCCATGGAAATAGAGTACAGAGGGAACCTATCTCTCTGTAGTCTTATGCAGTATATGATTAGTAAGTTAAGTAGAAAATTGGAAGTGAAGTGTGTTCATTGATATAATTGAAATATGATGTATATATTTATTCTGTTATCATTTTCTTTCTTTTCATTTTATATGAGCTCTCATGGAGCCCAAGCTGGATTCAAAATCACTATGTAGTGGAGGCTAGCTATTAATTCCTCAACTTTCTACCTCCATCTCCCAGAGAATCAAAAATGCTTCTCTCTGACTTTGCAATTCTAGACAACAGAGGTTTTGATCTTTTTTCCCATTTCACTAAAGCTTTGAAGAATAGTATAGATATCCTAGGTCTTCACTAAGTAGTTTTCTTACCTACTAGAAACATGGATTCTAAAAAGCTCAGAAACATGAGCTATTGTCTTCAGAATATTACGTTTGTGACACTGATGGGTCAGAGCAGATGCTGCCCACGGATCCAAGAGTAGTTTGTGTAGTTATGGCAGACTGAATCCAAATGATGTCAGATTTCAATGTAGGTAGTCATAGCCATCTCTTGAGATGGAAAAGCTGTCTGGGGTTAAGGGGTTAAGGATTGTTACTAAGTTAGTTGTTTGGCACTGAACCAGGGGAACAGTTGGCATTCAGAAGCTATATGACACATGAAAGTGACTGAACAAATCTTCCTCGATCTTCAGAGCAAAGCTAAGTAAAACTACAGTACAAGTAGAGTCACATTAGCCAGATAAAATATACAGGAGCATGCAAAGAGATTATTTCAGTGGTTATTATTTACATCTTGCAGAATTTTCTGGAAGAATATCCTCAGCAGACTATATTAAATGTCCAATGCATATACAAGATGATTACTACACAAACACTGTCATTTCTCTAGAGATCAGAGAAAGTTTTGCTGAGCAACCATCTAGAGGGAAACAGCTCAGAAAGCTAACTCAGGACATTCCTTATTGACTTCTGTGCTCATGGCAAGAGGGAACCAGACCAGCACCTTTGAATTCCTCCTTTGGGGACTGTCAGAGAAGCCACATCAACAATACATTCTCTTCCTGATCTTCCTGTGGATGTATCTGGTCATTGTAGCTGGGAATCTGCTCATTGTCCTGGCAATTAGTACTGACGTTCGACTCCACACCCCCATGTACTTCTTCCTTGCCAGCCTGTCCTGTGTTGACATCCTTTTCACCTCCACCACAGTACCCAAGGCCCTGGTGAACATCCACACCCAAAGCAGGACCATCTCCTATGCAGGATGCCTGGTCCAGCTCTATTTTTTCTTGACCTTTGGAGACATGGACATCTTCCTCCTGGCCACAATGGCCTATGATCGCTTTGTGGCCATTTGTCACCCTCTCCACTATACGATGATCATGAGCTTCCAGCGCTGCTCACTCTTGGTGATAACCTGTTGGACCCTCACAAACCTTGTTGCCATGACACACACCTTTCTCATATTCCGGCTCTCCTTCTGCTCTAAGAAGGTCATTCCAGACTTCTTCTGTGACCTGGGACCCCTGATGAAGATTGCTTGCTCTGAAACCCATATCAATGAGCTTGTGCTTCTCTTCCTGGGGGGTGCAGTCATCTTAATCCCCTTTTTGCTCATCCTGGTGTCTTATATCCGCATTGTAACAGCTATCCTCAGGGTCCCTTCTGCCCAGGGGAGACGCAAGGCCTTTTCTACCTGTGGGTCACACCTTTCTGTGGTGGCCCTGTGCTTTGGGACAGTAATAAGGGCTTACCTGTGTCCCTCATCCTCTTCCTCTAACTCAGTGGTAGAGGACACAGCAGCTGCTGTCATGTATACAGTGGTGACTCCCCTGCTGAACCCCTTCATTTATAGCCTAAGAAACAAAGACATGAAGGGAGCACTGGTCAGAATTCTCAAGGGCAAAATCTCCTTCTCCTGGGCCCAGGGACTTCTGCAGAGAAGGTGAAGGGATCCTTAATTTCAGAATATTTCAGAAATTTCTACCTCAATGTGTCTCCTTCTGAATCTCACATTTGCTTTGTCACAGTCCATTCCCTGACTCATCACCTCAAATTTCTTAGATTTGAGGAAAATGAAAATGTCTCTTTAGGCTTTGATTTGTTATAAATGGCTTTTTTGTCCACTTACTTTATAATCATATGCCCCAGAATGATGATTTAGTCAATGATAGGTAGAGTACAAAACAATTGTTTTTATGGGGAAAATTATTCTGGATTTGAAGTCTCATTTTGTTGTCCAAAAGAAAATGAAGATTTTGAAGAATATCATCCACAATGCATTTTGATCATATCCACCCTTCCTAACCACTTTCTCCAATGATTGCCCATATTCCACTCTCAAATTCATGACTTCTTCACCTATTGTATACACACTTATACATGTACTCATATGTACATATCTTCTACTGACTGAAACTAACATTCCCTACATACACAAAGGGTTTTGATTGAGTACTGGGATGTTGGGAACCTACCACGGTTGCTTTCCATAAAGAAAGTTGATTCTTCCTTTGATTGATTTGGCAGTGATCCCCCAGGTTCTCTGGCCCTTATACTCTTTCCATCCTCTCTTCCACAGTGATTCTTGCCTTCTTGTTACCTTGTGTTTTCTTGTTATTACAACACATTGCTCCACTTTTATTAATCATTTTGCTCATTTACATTTCAATGATATCCCCCCCTTTTCAGATTTCCCCTCCACAAAACCCTCATCCCATCCCCCTCCCCTTTGCCTCTATGAGTGTGCTCCACCAGCCACTCACCCCTGATCAAGTAGGCTTCATACCAAAGGTGCAAGAATAGTTCAACATCAAAAATTCATTGACATAATCCACCGTATAAACAAACTTAAAGAAAAAATGATCCTGTAATTAGATGCTGAAAAGTCTTTGACAAAATTCTACATCCCTTCCTGTTAAAAGTCTTGGAGAGATCACAGATACAAGGGACATACCTAAACATAACAAAAGGAATATACAGCAAACTAATAACCAACATCAGATTAAATAAAGAGAAACTTAAAGCTATTTCACAAAAATCAGGAAAGAGACAAAATCATATCTATTAAATATCTTACCTGAATTTTTAACTAGACCAATAAGACAACTAAAGGAAATGAAGAAAATACAAATTGGAAAGGAAGAAGTCAAAGCATTGCTATTTGCAGGTGATATGATAGAATATATAAGTGACCCCAAAAATTCTACCAAGGAATTCCTACAGCTGAGAAACACCTTCAGCAAAGTGACTGGTTACAAAATTAATCAAAAAAATCAGGAGACCTCCTATATACAAATGATAAGTGGGCCATGACAGAAATTAGAGGGAAAATGCCCTTCACAATAGCCACAAATAATATAAAATTTATTTAACTCTAACCAGGCAAGTGAAAAACTTCTATGACAAGAACTTCAAGTCTTTGAAGAAAGAAATTGAAGAAGATATCAGAAAATGGAAAGATTGCCCATGCCTACAAATCAGAAGGATTAACAGTAAGAATGACCATCTTACCTAGAGCAATCTAGAGTTCAACACAAGTCCTACCAAAATTTCATCATAATTCTTTACTCACCATACGGGAAAAACAACAAGATAGCTAAAACAATTCTGTACAATAAAAGAACTATTAGAGGTATCACATCTCTGATTTTAAGCTATACTACAAAGCAGTAGTAATAAAAATTGCATGTTACTGGCATAAAAACAGATAGGTGGATCAATAGAATCAAATCGAACACCCAGAAGTAAACCCACATACCTATGGGTTTGCAACAAAGAAACCAAAACTATTCTATGGAAAAAAAGAAGGCATCTTGAACAAATGGTGATAGACTAACTGGATGTCTGCATGTAGAAGAATGCAAATATATCCGTATCTATCACCCTGTGCAAAACTCAAGTTCTAGTGGAACAAAGACCTCACCATATAACTGGATACACTAAATCTAATAGAAAATAAAATGGGGAATAGCCTTGAACACATTGGCACAGGAGACAACTTCCTGAAAAGAACACTAACAGTTTAAGCACTAAGATCAACACTTAATAAATGGAACCTCATGAAACTAAAAAAACTTCTGGAAGGCAAAAATACCATCAAAAGAACAAAACAGCAGCCCATCCATCCCTACATCTGACAGAGGGATGATATCCAAAATATATAAAGAACTCAAGAAACTGGATATCAACAAGCCAAGTAACCTAACTAAAACTGGGGTAGAGATCTAATAGAATTCTCAGCACAGGAATCTATAATGGCCAGGAAGCACTTAAAGAAATGTTCAACATCCTTAGTCATCAGGGAAATGAAAATCAAAACGACTCTGGGATTTCATCTTACGCCCATCAAAATGTCCAAGATCAAAAATTCAAGCAACAGCACATGCTGGCAAGGATGAGGAGCAAGGGAAATACTTTTACATTTCTGATGGGAGTGCAAACTTGTCAACCACTTTGGAAATTAATTTGGTAGTTTCTCAGAAAATTGTGACTAGCTCGACCTCAAAATCCAGCTCTACTATTCCTGGACATATACCCAAAAGATGTTCCACCATACCACCAGGACCCTTGCGCAATGTTCATAGCAGCTCAATTCATAATAGCCTGTAGTGAGAATTTTAGTTTCTTTTAAAACACAGAAGTATTATGTGATTATGCTTTCGTTTTAATCCCAGGTGTTAAGTATAGGGCTGTTCCAGATTATCCACAGCAGCTGACTATGATTTGTCATGTGCTCTGGCAGGGGCATGATTCTGACAGCTGAAGATAGTAGGACTCTAAGAAGGTACACAAAGGCCAGAAAGAGCCAGCAGCTGCTGTCCTCCTGCTACTGATGCTTCATGGCACTGTGTTTGCTGCTTTTGCTATTACTGGGTTGCTGAATTACTGGATTGCTGAATTACTGGATTGCTGGATTCTGGTTGCTGGGTGGAGATACCTCAATGACAAAGATTGGATTTGCCCTTAGGAACTCAGTGCCCCTAATCAGCAGGAAGTAGTCTAAAGAGATCTACACTCCCATTCTCTTCTGATCCTCTTTCTCTCCTACCTAGTGTTGGGGAGTTGGAAGAGATTAGTGTGGAGTTAGGGTGCAAAAGGGTGATAGATACAAGAACCCCATAAAGCATCCAAAACATACAGCTACAATAGCCAGAAAATGGAAACAACCTTCATGTCCCTCAAGAAAGATAAAGAAAATGGGATATATTTATAATGGAATCTTACTCAGGTATTTAAAACAAAGACATCATGAAATCTGTAGGCAAATGCAGGGAACCAGAAAAAGCTCATCCTGAGTGAGGTAAACCAAACCCAGTAAGACAAACGTGATTATGTACTCACTTAAAATTAGGTATTATCCATAAAATACAGGATACCCATGCTACATTCCACAGTCCTAAAGAAGTTAAAAGGAGGACCCAAGGATGCAGGGGGATGCTTGAATCTCACTGAGAAGGGAAAATAAAAGAGATATCGGGGTGAATGGAAAGAGATAACTGGGTGGGGCAGCAGGTGGAGAGGGGATCGGGAAGGATCAAATCAGAGGAGAAAGGAGGGAGGGAATATGGGAAGAGAGAACTGGAATCAGAGGAGCATCTCTGGAATAACTAAAAACCTGGAATAATGGAAACTCCCAGGAATTTATGAGTGGGACCCTAGCTAAACTCCTAGCACTGGGGGATATGAAATCTGAAACAGGCATCTTCTGAAATCAGAAAAGACTTCCAATAGCAGTACTGAGACACAAACTTAGCCACAAAATCTAGACCCACAATGTGTCCTGCCTACAAATGTACAAGGGTAAAAATAAAGCAGAAATTGAGGGAATAGCCAAGCAATGACTGGTCCATCTTGAGACCCGTGCCATGATAAGGGAGCCTGCCCCTGACACTGATAATGATATTCTGTTATTCTTGCAGACAGAAGCCTAGTATAACAGTCATCTGAGAGGCTTCACCCAGCAACTGATGGAAATAGATACAGAGACACACAGTCAAACATTAGGCAGAGCTTAGGGAGTTTTGTGGAAGAGTGGGAGGAAAACTGAGGGAGCTGGAGTGGTGTCAAAGATACCACCAAAACCCTATAGAATCAACTAATCTGAACCCAGAGGGTTCAACAGAGACTGAACTATCAAACAGAGAGCACACATGACACAGGACATATGTAACTGTTGTAAATCTCTGTCTTCATATAGAACTCCTAACAGCAGGAACAGAGACTGTATCGGAGTATGTTGCCCACCTTTGGATCCCTTTCCTCTACCTGAACTGCCTTGCCTACTGACAATAGAAGAAGATGCAGCTTAGTCCTACTGCAACTTGATTTGTCCAGGCACTTAGACATCCGTGGGAACTCTTCCCTTTTCTGTGAAGAAAGGGAGGACTGCAGGATGGGGAATGGGAGGAAGTGACTGAAAGAAAAGGAAGGAAGGGAAAATTCAATGGGGATGTAAAGTAGATTAATTAATAAAAAGAAAAAATTGCTAGAATAACTAAATAAGAAGGAAAGAAAACTGCACAGAAAATTGCAAAGGCCACTCCATTCAACCATGGCAAAGCAAACTGTATTTGTGAAATGATAACAGATTACCTTGGTAGACCAAATCCTGAGTCCTAAAACAACATTCAACAAATATAAAACAATTAGAGGGGTGCATAGTGTGCCCTTTGACCACGATCCTGCATTAATTTCATCATTTAATTTTCATTTGTTGAAAGAAAATATAATAAAAATAGGAATAATTCTAACTTATATACAAAAACAACAAAAGGTTGAAAGGGGGAACAGAAATACAATGACTACTTGAAGAACACACCCTAGGAAAGTTTTACTAAGAGGAGATAAGAGCCATTGTTCTTGGGAAGCTATCCTGGCATTTGGGTGGGAGATGGGTCCTGATTTTGCTTATCTCTATTGGGGACTCTTTAGCTTCAAAGACTCCATCTTGTATATAGTCTCAACTTTGAACTAAGCTAAATTCTAAGAAATAGCTGAGTTCCCAGAAATGGCTTCTGTTGTTAATTTTTTTTTAAATCCCAGTGTGGTGTTCCTTCCCAACTTAGACCATTTATGTTCCTGAATGAAACACACACAGCCTTTATATTTTAATATGCCCTAAGCATCTCAATAGCTAGGCAACTGCCTACCCTCCGTGCTATTAAATTCTACCTCCTACCAACAACTCCAAGTTACTACTTATTAATTTCTACATTTCATCTTGGATGCTCTTAACTCCAATTAGTCAGCAGTCTGGGCAATGTTCTCATGGCCCAGAGTCCAGGGTACTCTCCTTGCCTCTCTACCACATGGTGGCTCTAGTTCTCTCCTTCACACCTTCCAAGGCATGGCGGCCTCCTCCTCCCTGCTCCTTCCTCATGCTCTCTTCTCCCCAGCTGTTGGCTTCTGGCATCTTTACCAATCAGAATTGACTGGGGACAAGGTCCCTAAGGGTCTTACCTACAGACACTCCCGAGCAAAGTTTTGGGGGACCCAAATTAACATTAGAATATAAGGCCATTCTAGTATTAGAATACTAGGCCAAACGCACCACAAGGGTTTGGCCCCAGGTGCCCCATGTGAACTTAGACTACAGCATCCCACCCCATGCCTTGATAATTAGCACCCAGTCAGGACTGGAACCCAGCAGCTCCTATATAGACTATTACTGGCTAGCCTCAATCCAGGCCAAGTTATCCAGAAAGCCATCTGACGTACTTGATGGGTAGTGACCCACTTAAGATGCCAGATGTGAAAATCAGCTGTAGATGTAAACATGTAATGTGCATATACCCAACCGGCTGCCCCTACCCTTGCCTCTAACTCACCTAATTTGTGGTATTTTGGTTTAAAATGTTTCTCTGTCTTGCCCACTGCTTACATGGTTTGGATTCCCGACACAGCATTCTCCCTAATATATCAGTTTCTGAATAAAGACAGTTTTGCTAGCTCAAACTTGGTTTTCACAGAATATTATTTCCCAAATTCTCAGACCATCCCCAGCTTGAAATATCCCAGTGACTTTCTCATTGTAATTGGGCCAAAAAACATGGTTAAAATCTTTGTTTATCAGGACGGAAAATGATCTCACAGATTGGAGTGCAGACTTCTCTAGTATTAACTGAGATCTGAAAGGCAGAGGAGGCAGAGATGAATGGGAAACGCCCACGGACAGGCTGAGTATTCAATCTGTATGCAAAACTGAGAGCACGTCACAGCCACCCTTTAACACAGACAAAAGGAACTTAGTAACAAATAGGAATTGTACTGAAGCAAACCTCAAGCTTGGTTTCACAGGAAAATTACGAAGGAACTTCATAGAAGCCTGATGTTTAAACTCTGCCAAGAGACATGGAAGATGAGACCTGGACCTTAGTGTTTTTCGGAGGTCCCACATCACTGCTACCTCAGGATTCCTCTGATGAATCTTTCAGTTACCTCTTCTTTCTTGCTATCTCTTTATCTTTAAGATAGAATGGGAAGACCACCATCCTTTCCAAGACATCTAGGGCTTTTATTATTTTTGTTTTATGCTATTTATTTTTAAGTTTTTTAAATCTTAATTAACTTGAGTATTTCTTATTTGCATTTCGATTGTTATTCCCCTTCCCGGTTACAGGACCAACATGCCCCTATCCCCTCCCCATCCTCCCCCCATTGCCACCCTCCCCCCAACAATCTCATTCACTGGGGGTTCAGTCTTGGCAGGACCAAGGGCTTCCCCTTCCACTGGTGCTCTTACTAGGATATTCATTGCTACCTATGAGGTCAGAGTCCACGGTCAGTCCATGTATAGTCTTTGGGTAGTGGCTTAGTCCCTGAAAGCTCTGGTTGTTTAGCATTGTTGTTCACATGGGGTCTCGAGCCCCTTCAAGCTCTTCCAGTCCTTTCATTCCTTCAATGGGAGTCCGGTTCTCAGTTCAGTGGATTGCTGCTGGCATTCACCTATGTATTTGCTGTATTCTGGCTGTGTCTCTCAGGAGAGATCTACATCCAGTTCCTGTTGGCCTGCACTTCTTTGCTTCATCCATCTTATCTAGTGTGGTGGCTGTATATGTATGGGCCACGTGTGGGGCAGGCTCTGAATGGGTGTTCCTTCGGCCTCTGTTCTAAATTTTGCCTCCCTATTCCCTGCCAAGAGTATTCTTGTTCCCCTTTTAAAGAAGGAGTGAAGCATTCGCCTTTTGATCATCCTTCTTGAGTTTCATGTGTTCTGTGCATCTAGGGTAATTCAAGCATTTGGGCTAATAGCCACTTATCAATGAGCACATACCATGTGTGTTTTACTGTGAATAGGTTACCTCACTCAGAATGATATTTTCCAGTTCCATCCATTTGCCTATGAATTTCATAAAGTCATTGTTTTTGATAGCTGAGTAATATCCCATTGTGTAGATGTACCACATTTTCTGTATCCATTCCACTGTTGAAGGCTTCTGGGTTCTTTCCAGCTTCTGGCTATTATAAATAAGGCTGCGATGAACTTACTGGAGTATGTGTCTTTGTTATATGTTGGGACATCTTTTGGGTATATGCCCAAGAGAGGTATAGCTGGGTCCTCAGGTAGTTCAATGTCCAATTTTCTGAGGAACCTCCAGACTGATTTCCAGAATGGTTGTACCAGTCTGCAATCCCACCAACAATGGAGGAGTGTTCCTCTATCTCCACATCCTCACCAGTATTTGCTGTAACCTGAGTTTTTGATCTTAGCCATTCTCACTGGTGTGAGTTGAAATCTCAGGGTTGTTTTGATTTGCATTTCCCTTATGACTAAAGATGTTGAACATTTCTTTAGGTGTTTCTCAGACATTCGGCATTCCTCAGCTGTGAATTATTTGTTTAGCTCTGAACCCCATTTTTTTGGTTCTTTTTTTCTGAGCTGGGGACCAAACCCAGGGCCTTGTGCTTCCTAAGCAAGCGCTCTACCACTGAGCTAAATCCCCAACCCCTGAACCCCATTTTTTAACAGGGTTATTTGTCTCCCTGCGGTCTAACTTCTTGAGTTCTTTGTATATGTTGAATATAAGCCCTTTATTTGATGTAGGATTTGTAAAGATCTTTTCATCTACGGCTTTTATAAAGGTCTTTCTACCTTGATTCACAGTGAGGGCAGTGACTACCTGTCCTGAAGTTTCAAAAAGGTAGTTTGCATCTCACTGGACCTATCTCCAGTGAAAGGCTAACTTAGCAACCACCACTTCATGGCCAGTGAAAGGCTATCTTTGCAAGCAGCCCTCGAATGAAGACTTTACTGCATGTGCTTGCAGTGGAGATGGGATATGAGTAGGAAATTGCATGCAATGATCTCCACATCAGCCTTAAAACTCTGTTGACAAAGGAGTTGGGAAGAGATACAAACAAATGTCTTCCGATCTTCTTAATATTGATGAAGGAAGATGAATGATTTTCAAATTGACAACTGATGACCGGCAAAGTTCTTTGCAGATGTTTAATTACAGAATAACTAACTGCTGCTGTTTCCACTGAGTTCATTTTTTTCTTTTTTGTTTGGCTTTCTTCTGTCCTCTCAGATTCAGTTTAGCATTGTGTCAAGACCCCAGATTTCTCACCTTCTTGTCCATACTGTTTTTGATGACACTAATGGCTTTCCCTAACTCTACATGTCCACATAATCTAAGACTTGACTCAAAGCAGAATCCCTCTGAACAGTTCACCTCTGCTGCCTCCCTCTCCTAAATGTCCACAACAGACAACTTCCTGGAGCTTGCTCCTTCTAGCTGAGCTGAGGATGGAATGTGTTTGGTTCATTTTGTCAACAGCAAAGCTCATTATAATTCTTAAACACACAAACTGGTGGTTGAAACACTCATTGGATTCTAAAGAAAGAGAAGACATAGTGTGAGCAAGGCAGGACCTGGAAGACATTCTGAATAGACTAAAACTTGAGCTAGATTTCTGTGGGTTTACATGATTAAGGGAAGTAAAGGGTGAGTTCCTGGTACAGGTTGTTGTAGAGACCTTTTTATGTTCCTACGTACTGTGTTTTATAAAAATAAAGAAGAGAAAAAATATATTTGGTGGATGTGTAGTCAGGGGTTGGGGAAAAGCCTGTGCTGAGGCATGCCTTTCCCCTGAATGACCAACCACATGATGGTATAGTATAGAATAGAGTTTATTCAGGGCAAGGGGAGGGGAGTTAAGAGGGTAGTTTTTCTGTAGAAACAGAAAAAGGATGAGAGAGAGAAAGTAGAGGAGTAGAGACTGGCCATGAGCATGTGGAAAGAGAGAGGGGAGGAGATGACAAGAGATGGGAAAGGGTCTAGAGGACAGAGTGAGAGCAAGAAGGCAAGAGAGCAAGAGAGAGGGCAGGGGGCAAACAGCCACTTTTATAGTGAATCAGTCACACCTGGCTGTTTTCAGGTAACTGTAGGGCAGTGCTTAGACAAAATGCTAACATTAAGACCATTTGATCTATAGAAATATACATGAAAACATACTCTGCAGACAACCTCAAGACAAAGTCTATATCTGGAAAAACACACGTAATAGATGAGCATAGAAAAGAAACCAATGGCTCCTGAAGCACTGCTGAACATTCAGCTTACATGCTACAAGGGGGGATTCTGAAATGACTTTTGACACACCTGAGAGTCACAGGAACCCCACTAGGAGCCCAACTGTGAAGCTCCTCTATGGCAGCTCTGATGGAAGCCCCAATGGAAGCTCCTCCTTGGAACTCCCAATGATGAAGTTCCCTTCTTATTCTCATTGATGAAAAGAAGGAAGCTTCTATTGTGTCTGATTCAGAGGAGGCAGACTGGGCAGTGAACTATGCATAGTCAATCCACTCATACTCTTAAACACCACAGAGAATAGGCTTCATAAGAAAGAAGAGGTCAGAGGAAACGGGACCAGAAAAGGAGCCAGAGCCCCTAAGACACTGTCCTGGCTCTTCGCTTAAGTGAATTTGCCCTTCCAGGAGCATTGTTACACCATAGTATGATGCTATGTTTGAGGTGATGGTGGCAAAAGTCATTTCTCTGTTTTATGAGAACCAAGGAAGGATCTATAAGCATACTTATCTGGAATGGACATTAAACCAGTGAGGCTTCACAGAAGAGGGTGAGTGGCCGCACAGACTCTGCTATCCAACAAGAGAGCAAGAGAGGAGCTGCTAGACTAGAATATAAGTGAAGAAAAACCAGGAGGGTATCTCGTTTGTCACAGCAGTGTCATTCCCTGGAGACTGAGAAGTTGACCCTCCTATAAAAGGCAGAAAGATTAGGAGAACTCTGCAAAAGGAAACATCTCAGCCCTTAGCACAGTCACAGTGTCTCACACGCTCTGCTGTTGAGGTTTTCTCATGACCCATCCTAATGCACAAGGAGTGAGGGCAGGTAATGAAAGTCCCACTGAACAATAGGGTCACTATGGCCCAGAGCATGTGACTATGTCCTTACTGGTCTCCCTGGACACAAGAAGTATAGTTGAGGAATGGAATGGGACTTCTCAAGAAGATGTTTCCTTTCCCAGATGTCAGTCCAGGGCTTTTGAGCAGAGGGGAGCCGACTTTCAGACTTAACTTGAACCTGAGTACAAGTGGAGACTCTGGGGCGGAAGAGGAGTAAAAGGAAGGCTTCCTCAGTCTCAGTTCACCAATGAGTCCACAAGAATGTAGTATTTTTCCCCAGGGGCCTTATCAGAGCAGACCACTGGGAGGGTGGCTTGGAATCTATAGTTCTGAAAGTGGTGGATTGCTCTGGAAGTGGTAGGTTGTGATCATAGGAAGGCAATGTGCTGAGGGATAAAATCAATACATCAGAAATAGAAAATGTGTGTATCCTATCCTCTGTGGTCTAGCAGTAACCAGTCCTGACAAGCCCAAAGACATTCTTGTAGAAGACAAGGGAATGTGTGATGGAACTCAATATAAGCGAGGGTTGGAAGGATGTGGCAACAAGTCAAAGGATGCCAGGAGCCAAAAGAACTCCAGACTTACAATAGTTTCTCTCATAGAGCCTCCAGGAACAATATCCCTTGCTCATGCCTTTATGCCATCCCAAGTTGGCTTCTTCCTGGGGTAGCCAGGCCCCCTTGTGCACCTAGCTAGACTCAAAGAGGGAAGCTTAGCTGGGTGTGGGTGAGTGGATTACAGGATCTCAGTTGGCAATGAGTACTCAGGCCATGAACTCATCCAGTAATAGCTTCAAAGGACTGGTTTTGTTTATTGTGGTAGGGGAGGTATTTATGCCTCCCAGAAGGTGGGAGCCAGGATCTCTGGGGCAAGGCAAGGATCCCTGTTGGCCAGAGTAAGCGCATTAGAAGATTCTTCATGTACATACTCAGGGCCTATAGGGTAGGAAGGGAAACCTTATCATGTCAAACAAGGATTGAAACCTGAAAACTGTCAGGATAATAACTTCTTTCTGGGGTTGGTCTAGGGGGAGCCAGCTTTATGATACCAGGTTGGGAAAGGTTGGGTAACCAACTCCTGCCTCCTTTATGTTTGAGGTATCCTCGACCTTTCCTCAGTAGCCCTGGGGCATTATGGTCACACACTTTTGCATTAATCTATTGGGCTTATTTCAGTCTTCTGGAATCTGGAAACTTGAAATAATACATCTCTGTGGTTTTAAGGCATTCGGTGTATAGAGGTGTGTTTCAACAGCAGTAGAAAATTAACTTACAGGTTTTTAGCTGAAGCCCAAACCTCGCTGATCCCAGAAAACAGCTCTCTGATCCCATACCCCATGGGAGAGAGAGAGCTCAACGCCCAAACAGGTGGGCACTCCTGAAACTGCGGGGCGGGAGAGTCCGCCAATACTGCCCACTCTTGCCCACATCCCTGGTCCAAGAGCAAACTGTATCGGGCATCTGGGAACAGGAAGATAGGGGCACTAAAGCGGCAAGTCCCCTGCGGTCCAGACACCACCCAGATCTGAAGGGACCCAGTCAATAGCTCCCTGAACCCAAATCCCGTGGGAGGGAGAGCTAAACCTTCAGAGGGGCAGACATGCCTGGGAAGCCAGAAGAGACTACACTCTGTCCACATATCTGACTCCAGAGGAAATCACCTAATGCCATCTGGGACCCCTGTGCACAGGGGTCTGGGAAAAGGCAGGGCAGGCCCTTCTGGTTGCCACCCTCATGGAGAGCTCAAACGCAGCACTCCAGGAGCAACTTCAGGCCCAGGACCACAGGTAAGACCAACATTTATGCTCCAAGTGACCTGCCTGGTGGACTCAGGACACATGCCCACAGGAACGGCTGAAGACCAGTAGACAGGAAAGACTACACACCCAAAAGCAGAACACTCTGTTCCCATAACTGGCTGAAAGAAAACAGGAAAACAGGTCTACAGCACTCCTGACACACAGGCCTATAGGACGGACTATCCACTGTCAGAAATAGCAGAACAAGATAATACCAGAGACAGCCTGTTGGCAAGAGGCAAGTGCAGGAACCCAAGCAACAGAAACCAAGACTACATGGCATCATTGGAGCCCAATTCTCCCACCAAAGCAAACACTGAATATCCAAACACACTAGAAAAGGACAACATCTTGATTTTAAATCACATTTGATCAAGATGAAAGAAGACTTCAAGAAAGATATAAAGAATTCCCTTAGAGAAATGCAGGAAAACATAAATAAACTTATAGACGCCTATAGAGAAGAATCACAAAAATCCCTGAAAGAATTCCAGGAAAACACAAACAGATGAAGGAATTAAAAACGGAAATAGAAGCAATAAAAGAGCACAAAGGGAGACAACTCTGGATATAGAAAACCAAAGGAAGAGACAAGGAGCCACATACAAGCATCACCAACAGAATACAAAAGATAGAAGAAAGAATCTCAGGAACAGAAGATTCCATAGAAATCATTGACACAACTGTCAAAGACAATGTAAAACAGAAAAAGCTACTGGTCCAAAACATACAGGAAACCCAGGATTCAATGAGAAGATCAAACCCAAGGATAATAAGTATAGGAGAGAGTGAAGACTCCCAGCTCAAAGGACCAGTAAATATCTTCAACAAAATCATAGAAGAAAACTTCCCTAACCTAAAGAAAGAGATGCCCATAAACATATAAGAATCCTACAGAACTCCAAATAGATTGGACCAGAAAAGAAACTCCTCCCATCACATAATAGTCAAAACACCAAATGCACAAAACAAAGAAAGAATATTAAAAGCAGTAAGGGAAAAAGGTCAAGTAACATATAAAGGCAGACGTATCAGAATTACAACAGACTTCTCACCAGAGACTGTGAAAGCCAGAAGATCCTGGACAGATGTCATACAGACCCTAAGAGAACACAAATGCCAGCCCAGGTTACTGTATCCAGCAAAACTCTCAATTAACGTAGATGGAGAAACCAAGATATCCCATGACAAAACCAAACTTACACAATATCTTTCTACAAATCCAGCACTACAAAGGATAATAAATGGTAAAGCCCAACATAAGGAAGCAAGCTATATCCTAGAAAAAGGAAGAAACTAATTGCCTTGGCAACATAACAAAGAGAAGAAAAGCACACAAACATAACCTCACATCCAAATACGAATATAACAGGAAGCAATAATCACAATTCCTTAATATCTCTCAACATCAATGGTCTCAACTCCCCAATAAAAAGACATAGATTAATAAACTGGATATGCAATGAGGACCCTGCATACAGGAAACACACCTCAGAGACAAAGACAGACACTACCTCAGAGTGAAAGGCTGGAAAACAACTTTCCAAGCAAATGGTCTGAAGTAGCAAGCTGGAGTAGCCATTCTAATATCGAATAAAATCGATTTTCAACCAAAAGTCATCAAAAAAGATAAGGAATACTTCATATTCATCAAAGGAAAAATCCACCAAGATTTTTAATATTCAATTCAATCCTAAATATCTATGCTCCAAATACAAGGGCACCTACATACGTAAAAGAAACCTTACTAAAGCTCAAAGCACACATTGCACCTCACACAATAGTAGTAGGAGGTTTCAACACCCCACTCTCATCAATGGACAGGTCATGGAAACAGAAATTAAACAGAGACATAGACAGACTAAGAGAAGCCATGAACCAAATGGACTTAACAGGTATTTGTAGAACATTCTATCCTAAAACAAAAGGATATACCTTCTTCTCAGCACCTCATGGTACTTTCTCCAAAATTGACCATATAATCTGTCATTTTTGACCAATTCCCAATTCCCAACTTCCCTCCAACAAATGCAGAACCCCGACACACTCTCAGCACTGTCGAACCCTAGAGCCATGCAGGCGCTGCTGCAGATCCAGTAGGGCTTGCAGACTTTAGCCACAGAAGCTCCCGGCCTCATCCCAGGGTTTACTCCAGCAGGCAATTTGGAGGCTCTACAAGAGGCAGTGCACCTCCCACTGCACCCAGTGAGGACACAAACCCCCAAGGAGGCACTGCTGAGCCAGGCCACCAGCAGTTTATCCAGTAGATACTTCAGGCCCTTGCTGGGGTGAATCCTCAGTTACAGAGTCCAGAACTAAGATTTCAACAAGTGGAACAGCTCAGTGCGGTGGGATTCTTGAACTGTGAAGCAAGCTCACAAGCACTGATAGCAACAGTGGGTGACATTAATGCAGTGATTGAAAGGTTGCTGGACTCCCAGCTGTCATAGCAGCATTTCTGTATCATGGAAAAATGTGATTTATTTTTGATAATGGCTCTTAAATCTTTAAAATAACCTGCTTTGTTTCTTTGGCATTCTGTACTGTTATAAAGGAAACCAATAGGAAGTCTTTGGAGGCAGAGTGCAGTAAGATGTGTGGTTTTCTGTGTCTTTTTGGAACAGTGGGAATCAATGTTTCTGGTTAAGGCATTTATTGTAATTCTTTTTAAATATCACATTTTCTAATTGGGTGAACAAATTTTTGTCCTGCATCTGCTTTTTAAACAAAATGTTATGGTAGTAATTTATGTAGAATAAAGGCATTAAAAAGCAGTTCATCTGTGCTCCATGATTTCTGGTACAATACTGCTTATTGGACTTTTGCAAGTACTTTGCAAATAATGCTGTAAGATTTATACCATGGATGATTTTGTCTATTTGGATACAATAAACATTATTGCACATTTCTAAGCCATCAAAGTAAAATTACTGTAACCAAAAAAGTACAGTAAGGATTCCTAAGTGTGAGGAATCTTACAGCACCTTTGATAAAATTCTCTCAGCAAAAGCACCATTCAGTCAGTGTGAAAAATGAAGAAAAACTAATTCTGCTTATCTCTTTAGGGACATTTAATCATACAGAGAATATAATGTAACGATATCTCAACATTCTATAATGGCTGTAAATTATCTTTATTTGTGCCAACTGAAGGAGCACTGTAACATACTCTGATGTGTTTGCTGGGGCTTCGTGCTCCCCATAGGTGTCTAAGCAGCATTGGGTTTATTGAAACATTGCTTTCACTGGAAGTGCTGATGTTTCCATTTTAATTGCCATGTACAAGTAGAGCTGTCTTTTGGGTTTATCAGCTTTCTCATTCGTAGGCAATATCTGGATATTAAATGATTAGTGAGCCACTTGTCTCTCAAGTGTTTGGCTAGTTTTATTAAGAAGTAGTTGAATGTCATGCTGTTCGTAGTCTCAGAAGGAGTTGGTGAGGGTTGAAACAGAATCTGTGATGGATGGGTATCCTGAACTAGGTAATACCGGGAACTAAGATTCTGTGAGGAGTCTATGCATATGGTAGTGTCAGTCTGGTGAAAAAGAGCCATTTTAACAATTCCGAATAAGCTTGGCTGTTCTATAGCCTCCTTCTTCCTTCCTCAAAGACGTTCAACTTGCCTAACTCTCAGACTCGTGGGGTGATACGTTCCTTTGGGGCCAATTAAAATATAACACTAGGGTCAGTGATATATGTGACTGACTCTGGCTCAATATTCTCTTAGGTCACTGTGTTCTCTTTTGTATGCCCGAAATCATAATGTTAAATAATCTAAAATGAGTTCAGATGAGTAAAATCAAGGGAAATAAAAAGCAAATTCTGTAACTTCTGTAAGTTGCTTGATACTAAAAGGTTGAGAAGGAAGTTGGTCCCAGACTGTACACTCTTCTGACACTTTCTCCAAGAGAAAATATGTACAAAGATCAGAGTGAAGGTGTGACTGAGGAGGTTGGCACAATGTGCCCATGACTGCTCTCTGCCTCACGCCTCAGTCTGTCTGGTTGAAAGACTTCATACAGGTGAATGGAAATATGCAGCTGGGGCAGTGTCAAAAGAAGTTTAATTTATTAATCACCAAATAACAATAAATCTTCAGCTTAAAAAAATTGAAGACCCAGAAATGAACCACACACCTATGGTCACTTGCTCCTTGACAAAGGAGCTAAAACCATACAAGGGAAAAGACAGCATTTTTAACAAATGGTATTGGCTCAACTGGAGGCCAGAATGTAGAAGAATGCAAAGCAACCCATTCTTATCTCCTTATACAAAGCTCAAGTCCAAGTGGATCGAGGACCTGCACATAAAGCCAGATTCACTGAAACTAAAAGAATACATGGGCACTGGGGAAAATTTCCTGAACAGAATACCAATGGCTTATGCTCTAAGATCAAGAATCGACAGATGGGACTTCATAAAATTACAAAGCTTCTGTAAGACAAAGAACACTGTCAATAGAACATAACAGCAACCAATGGATTGGGAAAAGATCTTTAAGAATCCTACATTCAACAGAGGGCTAATATCCAATACATTCAAAAAATGAAAATCAAAGCAACCCTGAGATTCCACCTCATACCAGTGAAATGGCTAAGATCAAAAACTCTGGTGACAGCAGATGCTGGTTAGGATGTAGAAAGAGAGGAACACTCCTCCATTGTTGGTGGGATTGCAAGCTGGTATAACCACTCTGGAAATCAGTCTGGCGGTTTCTCATAAAATTGGACAAAGTACTACCTGATGACCCAACTATACCACTCCTGGGTATATACCCAAAAATGTTCCAACACATAACAAGGACACATACTCCCCTATGTTCATAGCAGTCCTCATTTATAATAGCCAGAAGCTGGAAAGAACACAGATATTCTTCAACAGAGGAATGGATACAGAAACTGTGGTACATCTTCAAAATGGAGTACTACTCAGTTATCAAAAACAATGACTTCATGAAATTCATAGGCAAATGGATGGAACTAGAAAACATCATCATAAGTGAGGTAATCCAGTCACAAAAGAACACATATGGTATGTACTCACTGACAAGCGGATATTAGCCCAAAATCTTGAAATACCCAAGATACAATTTATAACTCACATGAAGCTCAAGAAGAAGAAAGACCAAAATGTGAATGCATCAGTCCTTCTTGGAAGAGGGAAAAATACTTACAGGAGGAAAGTGTGGAGCATAGACTAAGGGAAAGGCCATCCAGGGACTGCCACACATGGGGATACAGCCCCATATACAGCCAACAAACCCAGTCACTATAGCCAATGCCTAGAAGCACTTGCTGCCAGATATGGATGTCCCTGAGAGCCTCTGCCAGAGCCTTACTGATAAAGATTAATATGCTTGCCAATAACCATCAGACTGAGCACTTTGACCCCTATGGAGGAGTTAGAGAAAGGACTGAAGGAGCTGAAGTGTTTTGCAACCCAAAAGAAAGAACAACAACATCAACCAGACAGATTTCCCCCAGAGTTCTCAGGGACTAAACCACCAACAAAGTATGTACATGGTGTAACCCATGACTCCAGCTGCATATGTAACATAGGATGGTCTTGTCAGGCATCAATGGGAGGAGAGGCCCTTGGTCCTGTGAAGTCTCCATCCCCCTGTGTAAACGAATGCCAGGGCAGGGAGGCTGGAGGAGGTGAATGGGTGGGTGATGGAGCACCCTCATAGAAGCAGTGGGAGGGAGGATGGGATAGGGGTTTCTTGAGGGGAAACCAGGGAAGGGGAAAACATGTGAAATGTTTTTTAAAATGCAATAAAAGAAGAGAAAAAAGTGTTCTTAATTGATTTATTCTGATCTGTACCTTTTGTGACTGAATTTTGGTAAACCTATCTTATATCCTAGATAATACAATCTCTTCTTTATATTTTTAGAAGCAATTTATAATCCACAAGGGAAATTTCACTTTACTTCATCAAACATTTTTTCCTAATGTAACTCCATCTGAATCAGCCAGCAAAATATCACTCATATAATGATTAAATTATAGATAGAGGAAACTGCTTACGCGAGTTACTTCTAATGGCTGTTGTACAAAATATTCTCATAAGGTAGGACTCTTTAATATTCCTTGTGGCAAGATTCTCCATGTATTGTTTTATTGGACAACTATTCTCATAAGTATATTCTGAGAAAGCAAACCTTTCCTCATCATTCTCTATAAAGTGACAATGGAAGAGCGATCGTTTAAATCGATCACTGTAATAGCCCATGCCTTAGGTACAATGAAGACAATGGAACTCCGTGCTGTAAAAAGCACATTGGCTGAATAATTTTATTGATTGCTCTCATATCTGTTAACATTCTCCATTTTCCAGATTTGTTTTTAATGACAAATATGGGAGAATTCCAAGGCCTGGTGGACTCTTCTATATGTTGAGCCTCTAGCTGCTCTTGGACTAGCTATTCTCATACTGTAATTTTTTCATAGGTCATTGTTCTAGCCAAGCAAACCTACCAATCACCCACATTAATGGTGAGGCCGTTGCTGCTCTGCCACCAGTGTCTCCCCAATAGAAAGTTGGAGAGTCACCTTCTGCTGTGTCCTGCTTATAGATAACTGGGACAAGCTGTTCTTCATAATGTTTCTCAATACCTGAAATAGCTCTTATTTTACAGTTTGTCCCTGATGTTGGGAGAATACTAATTCATGATTCCTAAAGTTGCAACAAATCTCTTCCCCATAAATTCAACTCCCATATAAGCCGTGTATGGCCTTAATTTTCCTATTTAACCTTCAGGCCCTAGACATTTACGCTTTGTTTTATCTGGGATAAAGTTCCAATGCCTAGAAAATGAATAACTACCTCCTGAAGAGGCCAATCTGGAGGCCAAGATTTTGGTGAGATTAGGGTGACATCTGCCCCAGTATCTGCAATGCCTTCAATTTCAATATTACTTTGAATACCTTTAGTTTGGACTTCTGATCATCTATAGAAATTTACCAAAAAACATTTATTTTTGGTCCCTTCAGGGTTTTTTGGTTTCATGTATTGAAAGTGCTCTGACCTTCATACCTGAGTTATTAATGTCTATTTTCAGAGCAGTATCTTTTGTGAATGAGTTTCTCCACTGCTGACATGAAATGTTTGATTTGAATTTGATATTAGGACTTGAAATAGCCACCCCCTGAGTATTTCCTGACAAGGAGTTACCCTGTCTACCTCTTGTTGGTCCACATTCATTAGTCCAGTGTGGGCCTTTGTCACATTTTCTGCATTTTCCAATGTGCTCAGGACTTAGTTTCACATTAGCATGGCTCTGCCTACAATAATTTTAATGACTTCGTTTACTACAATTAAGATATTTGGAAGTTTGGATTTTCTCATAAACCTTTGAAAATCACTTCTCTTATTAAAGTTATATCAAAAGAATGAGAATCAATATCACTCATATTTCTATCCTATTCTTTTTAACTTTATTCATTTTAAATTATTTATACCTGGCTATGATTTTTTATACCCAATATCCTTTTTCTTTAGCATTTAAGAATAATTCTGAATATTTTTGCCTGATCAAAGGTTCATCTGTGCTCACATTTCTTCTTGCATTCTCTTTGTCTCTCTCTCTCTGTCTCTCTCTGGTGTTCAGCTCAAGACCTCAAGGAGTGGCTAGCTATACCTCAGCCCTTCTGCTCACAGGGAAAAGAGGTTCCATTACACCATGAGCTGTTCACTGGCTGTGAAGGTGTTAGCAGTGGCTGCATTAGGCGGGGGACACTGTGTCCTCCCATGAGAGTGTAGCTTCATATTAGCAGGCAGCACTTGGTGCTGTGCCAATTCACCCCAGCTAGCATGTGCTCTCACATTTCTAGACCACCATGCTGTGCTCTGCAGCCCCACCCGATTAAAAGGCCAAGACTATGCCTCAGGGATACTGAGTTATGCAGGCTGAATTCAATCACTTTGTATGTCCCAGTTGCGAACAGAAGCACAGCCTCCTGCATGGCATGGTCGTCAAAGGCATGTACCTGCACCAGAAGAATGTGTGCTAAGTATGGACCTGTGTCCCCTGTGGCTTGGAGAATCTGAACCAGCTTTCCCATGGCGTGGTCTACTTGTTTTTATTTTATTCACTTAGTTATGAGCCATTAGTATCACTCTTTTGTTGTTCTATCATCTAAGACTCAGTCAATAAGAACTATACAATATGGCTTCTCTCGTGGTCCGTTCCCACCCATCTTGGAGCCTTGGAGGGTACTCTTACCTCTAACAGCACTAAGCTATTACTGGAGTGACCTTCTTCAAAGACTGAAGAAAAACCACACCAAAACACGAATATTAATGATTATTTATATACATGCATATATAATATAAAATGTATTTGTGCTTATATAAATATTTAAACATATACATACTATACACAATCATGTGTGTGTGTATATATATATTCTTAAGAAACCTAGACAATCGGGTTGGGGATTTAGCTCAGTGGTAGAGCGCTTGCCTAGGAAGTGCAAGGCCCTGGGTTCGGTCCCCAGCTCCGGAAAAAAAAGAACAAAAAAAAAAAAAAAAGATGTGTTAGTGAATTTGTTAAAAGAACAACAAAAAAAAAGAAATAAACCTAGACAATCAAACAATTTCAACATAAATTCATTATTTACATTAAAGGGGGTTGGGGATAATGTCAAGGCCAAGCGACATTTTTTTTGGTTGGATAGGGTAGCTTTCTCTAGTTCAGTTCAAGAAACAGACAGTTAATTAATTTTCTTGGAAGAAGTCGAACGCTAGTGGACCACATCCTTCTCCTTTGCAATAAATTGTTCCTAAGGGAATATTTGGGACCTAGGACAATTGCTAAGCTCCAGTATCACACAAGAGATAAAGTCTCACATTGGTCTTCTGGGAAACAGATGGATAGGTAAGTCCTCTGGTAGTCCAAGTCAGGAACACTAGAGTATTCCTGGGGTTCTGTTGAGAAACAGAGTTCACTCTACAGTCCTGCTACAAGAGATGTGTAGGACTTCCATGGCTATGAAAGGAAGCACCTGGCTGTCATCTTATTAGACTCCACTTGAAAGAGAAACAGCCTCAGCGTCTCGGGAAAAATTTCAGGTTATACTGATCAACATAGAGGAACAAAGAAGAGGCACCAGGTCATTGTGATGGTGGCTGGGACAGACACAGGCAATATGGTGAGCTCAAACTGGGGTGGGACACCATCCTTAACATAAATAAGATTTGTTGTCCAGCTCCAAAAAACAAGGAGAGGAGGGAAGCTATGATCACCACAGTGAAAACACAACCAAGTCCTGGCAACTGCAGTGCTTGGAAGGAAAGAAAATACACATTTCAAAGCCATTCCAGCCAAAAGGCAGGATTTCCAAGGAAGTCAGTGCAGTCTACAAACAGTTTTATTGATGGGGTCCAGAAAACAGACAGCAGGGAGAGACATCCCTATGGGCAGGAGGACAGGCAAGTGAAAAGAACCTTATCCTTCATATGGAGGAAACCCTGGGTGTGTCCTTTAGGATCACTGTGAGTGCCATACGCTCATCCTAGAGTACTCATTCAGAAAGGACAGTATTCTGGAGAAGGAAGGGCATATGCTTTGCCTGAGAAGTTTCTTCCTGTAGGATACATCCTGTATAATATGGTGTGCATTAAGACAAGTGTGTAGTTGGCCCATAGAACACAATTGCAGACAGAAAAGAAGTTTTAATTGATTGCTTCTTAGGTCAGAGGGCAGTCCCTCCTGAAACTCTCCCACATAAAGTCGGGGTGACTGGATTTTTGTTTCTTTCACTTTTGTATGCCCCATATTCTGAGGGCAGAATGGAGGAACTGAGGTGTGTATGTCCAGTATGCATGCCTTCCTAGCTCAGGAGACATACGCCAGACTGGACACACTTTGCTCCTGCCATTAGCTCTGACACTGCCAAATCACAGTGGTTGAGAAAGGCTTGGCGTTACATGTGGCTATGAAGCTGAGTTCATCAATCATTGCGGCAAATTATTGTTGCGTTAAAATACAGACAGTGAAATTTAATTTCAGGCTAGCTAGTCAGTTCTGGAAAAGCTTTAGAGTCTTTGGGAACCAATAGGAATTTAGTGAAGGGATGGGATAGAGGTTCCTGAAGGGATACCCCATATAAAAGGAAAAGAATCAATGTCCAGCATGAAGTCTAGGTAAGGGTTGGCAGAAAATCATCCTGGCTAAGAAATTGAAAACTATTGCATTTGACTCACAGAACAGACACAGCAAAGGTGGGACTATTGTGAAAAAGATAACAGGCAGGTCCCTAGGAGATCACCTAGACTGGACTATCCCTGAAAGACAAACTGAGGAGGTACAGAGCAGGGTCTGTTAGACCACCAGTAAGAAAAGGACCCTGTCATGGAACAATAGCTATCAAGAGGAAATAATCTGGGTCCAGACATGGGCTCTGAAAGGCTATTTTTCTGTCTTAAGTACACCACATTACAGTATGTCATTTGGAATCACAAAGAGTAAAGATCACACCAGGTTCTGCTGTTTTCTGGTGTGTGACTTTGAGGCAACTCACAGACCTTACCTTCCTCACTCAGCACAGGATTAGAGAAAGGTCAACTAGCTGTCACTCTGACTGAAAATTCAGGAGGTGGGGCATCTGGGTCTAAAGGAAACCACTAAAATCAGGTCTGCTGTTCTTCCTATTCTACTTAAACCTCAACTGGAACTGAGGGCAGGAAAACATAACGCAGCCTTGCCGGACGCCCACAGATCCTGCTTGAAGTTTAACTAAGACATGGAAGCATCTATACAGTTTAACGCTGTTAGCCTTTTGTTAGTGCATTCTCTAAACTAGCTACTAGCTTACTCTGATTTACCTGCCATTGCCTCTCTCCCTGTGGCTGTCACTGCCTGCTTCCAGCTCCATCTGCCTCCTTAAAGTCTCTGTGTCTGTCTCTTACCTGCTCTTCCTGTGTCTCAATCGGTGTCTCTGGCTGCATCTCTGTCTGGCCAGAGGTCCCGCCCCCACACTTCCTACCCCAGCTCCAGCTGTCAGCTCTTTATTATATAAAAACCATGTTCCAGTCTGGACCAATCAGCAGCAGGACAACAGCCAATACATCTCTTCTGAGTTGCCCTTCAGCACTGAGAGCTGTTTGACCTTCACCAGGGCACCTTGCTTTTCAATATGATAATCTCAGAGTATCATCTTTTGGGCAGATGAAGAACAAGCATTTACGTATAAACAGTTGGTGATGGGTCATAGAAATGACAATACCAAAATCAAGGCAGCACTTGGCTCTCTGACACACAGCAATACAGAATCACACCTTCATACAAAGTGAGGGAAGGTCATGTCAACAGCTCAGTTTCCCAAAACTGTCCTCAGGGTAAGGTGATCATTCTTTGATCCTGAAATCTCAGGTCTGGCAGAGTCAGGTTTTCAGTGAAGTATATTCTGTCCTAATCCAAGGAAGGAGCTGCTCTCCCAGATCCCCAGCACCCTGATATCTCTCCTTAGCTGTTCAGATACTTGCTTGTCGCTCTTTATTTCCGCCCTTGTCTGTTACTGCTGACACTGAGAGCACATTCTCTTGTGCACAGATGAGTTGTATTATTCTAGCTGCATTCACATTCTATGTTCCAGTGACATGCTGTGTGTCTCTCAAACAGGGCATGTTACAATTATATGTATTATGTTTTCAGTCTGGAGGAGTATATAGTTGTGAACAAGAAATAGAATGACTGCTTGACTGCTTATCCATGAATTGAACAAGGACAACAACAATAGACAGGTTAATGTCGACGTGTGTGTGTGTGTGTGTGTGAGAGAGAGAGAGAGAGAGAGAGAGAGAGAGAGAGAGAGAGAGAGAGAGAACAAATTAATAAAGGAAGAGGCCATGAATCTAAAAAAGAACAATCAGGGGTTTGTAGGAGAGTTTGGAGCAAAGGGGGAAAAGATGTAATTATATTATAATCTCAAAAGATAAAAGAAATAATTTTTAGAAAGGCATCAGAAGGAATTAGCTCATTATTTGAAGTGAGACTCAAGAAATAAGACGACTGATTTCATTGGAATTGTATTATAATCATATTTTGATGGGAAGGAGGTTAGAATTTTTATGAGAATAATTTTTCTCACTCTAGAATATGGGGTATTTATCCTTCTCTTTTAAAATTAAGAAACCCACCTTCTAAAAATAAAATTTTATAGTTTTCTTTATCTATATCTTAAGCTTTACTTGTATTTATTCTTAGATATTTTATAGATTATTTTGTTCTTGCCATTTTACTCCTGTAATTTTTACAAAATTCTAGTATGGTTACCAGAATTGGGCAAACCAGTTGTATGTGTGCCTCTAATCTCTGTCTATCGTCTAGTGAGTAATCTCCCTTCATAGATCCTAATGTGGCTCACAGTACACCTTGGCATGAGTGGGTGTCACACTGCTAGCCTTGAGAACATCATCTGTTCCTTCCTACAGAGGGAATTCCTACCATGGAGGAGACACCCCTTTAGCTTTGCCTAAAAATGAGAGCAAGAGTCAACTTGATATGGTCGAAGCCAAAGTCCGAGATTTTGGAGTTCTGGGAAAGTTCTGCGTGCATTAGACAGAAGCTCTCTGAGTAACAGCTTCCTCAGCTGCAAATGGAAATAAACGGTCAAACAATACAAACAAGATGAAGAACTCCAGGCAGAATCTCAGAAAGTTCTGGAAAGATGCTTGCTAGTGTGAATAGAGCTCAATGAATGAGTGTCATTGACACTAAACATTCCAGGATACATTACTATATGGACATTCTTAACCTTTAAAACTCTGTGTAGAATCTACAAAACTGTTTGTATTTATTAGTGCAGGATCATCCATCTTAGTAGAAATCGCTTTAGGTTCCAGAATTTTGCTTAGTTTCTTCCTTCAAGGTTTCTCAGATTCTTGGATTTCCTCTTGGGGTTTCAGTTTCTATAACTGTAGGTCCTTTTCTCATTATATTATTTTCTTTGACTTTATCATCTGAATTTGAGGAGTACATCTTAAGTTTGTATATCACAAAATGTGTGCCTATTTCTACGGCACCCATTTAATGTTACCAGTATCATATTAGGTTCTAATAGTTCACATATTATATGTTGAAATGCTTTAAAACAAACTATAGTTATTGTGGTATTACACCCCTAAAAATTCATTCTGTATATCAAAAAGAAGCATCTTACGTACTTCCTCAAAAGTATCTTTACCCCAGTTTAACTAATAATAATTCTTTATTCTGGTCTATCATTGGCCCATATTCAAATTTCTCTAGTTATTCTGCAGACTTTCCCTTTTGATACATTAGACCAAATGAAGTCTAGTCCAGAATCTTGAATGGCACATGGTTGTTAGTATTCCTGTTGCAGACTTTAGTCTGTAGCAACTTATTTTGTGTGTAACAGCTGCCTGAGGAGGGTACCATGCTCTCCCTACCCAGCATCAGCATCCCTGGAGCTTGTTGGAAGAGTGAGTCCTCATGATGCGGCATTCCAGAGCCAGGGAGCTCTGCTGTTCCACCAATGGGTTCCGTCACCAATTGGTATGCATGGGAGTTGTTTTCTGCTTTTGTGTATAATAAATAGTTAAGAACATTTTTGTACATGTTTTCCATCTTCTTAGGTGTGACCAGGTAGATAACCATTTGATTAGCCTTTAGAGAAATGTCAAACTGCATTCCAAATTGGACATACTGTTCTGCATTCCACCATCAGGGTCCTAGGTCCTCCCTTCTTCTCATCCTTGATATAGTTGATGTTACTGATTTATTGACTCTGTAGGTGTGAAAAGACATCTCATTGTGTGTTTGTTTCTTTCATTCTCATTGTTCTTTGCTTTTTGCTTGGTATTTATACACATAGATAATATTTCCTACATAGAATATAAAATATATGAAATATTTTCTATATCTAAAAATCAGACAGCTATACTTTCCAGGACACAATTGCATAGACTCAAAGAAAAACTATATCTTATATTATTTCAGTAAAGCTGCTTACAAAAATATATGCTAGTAAATGTTTAAATACATCATTGTTAACTACGTTCTTGCTTTCAAGTTATAAGTTGTTGCTTATATATTCTAAATAAAATTTTAAACACTATTCCTCGAATGGGACACAGTAGCACCTGCTTGTCATCTCAGAACCCAGGAGGTGGAGGCAGAAGGATCAATAGTTCTAGGTCATTCTTAGCAAAGTTGAGAATTTGAGAACAGATTGGGCTATATGTGACTGTTTCAAAAAAATTAACCCTTCCACATTCTAAGTTCTTGAGATAATTCTTTGAAGCACAAATGGTTTAATTATTTAAATTAACGTTATATGTATTAATTTAATTTAATTTTAATTTAATCATAATTTAATTTGATGGTGTTTTCTTTACTGACATTTTGTTGTGTGGCATATATTTTGGTGTCATATCTAAGAAACCATTGATTTATTTGAAAATTTAGGCTTATATTTTCTTCTAAGACTTTCACAGTTTTAGCTCTAATATTTTAGTCCTTTGCCCACTCTGAATTCATCTTGTAAATGATATGAGACAGAAGTTCTAATTCATTTCTTTGCACACAGACAAACTGGTGGATATACATAAGAAAAGGCTTTGTTTCCTTTCTAATGTTGAGCTTCATTTTGACTTTAAATGTTTTTCCTTGTTCCTGCTTTCCTTTGGTTTGCTTTGGTGCTTGTGTGTTGTATTTTATTGTATCTTGTGAAAGTGTTTGGAGCATTGCATCTTTCTTTGCTGTACTGATAATATTCCATTGAGTCTGATATATGACATAATTTTTATTATTTTTAAACATTCAATAATTTAGATAGTGGCACATAATTGCACACATTTATGGGTACTCTATGATAGTTAAACTTATGTAGAATAGAAATCTATAAAGTGGAAGGAGAGTTCTGGGAGGGATGTTGGGGAGGTTGGGACCAATGTGAAGTTATTAAGGAGGAACTGACAGTGTTCTAACACACATTCAGTGGTCCTGCTTGGCAATAACCTATTGCATATTTTATGGAATTCAGAATTCTAAAATACCTTTTTGTTATTAAGAATATCTAGTAAAGTCGTTTAACAATTTTTCCAGGTTAATGAGGCATTTTAACTTCTAAATTTGTTACTGTCTTCTTTAAGTTCTGTTGATTTTTAATTTTAATTGAATGTTTATGGGAGGTCATAAGTTGAATCGTTACCATTGTGAGACTAACTTTGCAGTCGTGCTATGAGCTTTCCTCTTAGCACTGCTTTCATTGTGTGCCAATTGTATGTTGTGCCCTCTTTTTCATTAAATTCTAGAAAGTATTTATTTATTTATTTATTTATTTATTTATTTATTTATTTATTTATTTATTCCCTGTCCCAGTGATCATTGAGTAGAGAGTTATTCAGTTTCCAGGAGTATGTAGGCTTTCTGTTGTTTCTGTTGTTGTTCAAGATCAGCTTTAATCCATGGTGGTCTGATAAGTTACAATTGGATATTTCAATTTTCTTGGACCTGTTGAGGCTTGCTTTGTGGCAGTCAAATTTTGGAGAAGATTCCATGAGGTGTTTAGAAGAAAGTAAAATATTTTGTTTGGGTGATACCTGTAGATATCTGTTAGGTCTGTTTGATTCATAACCTCTGCTAGTTTCATTATTCCTCTGTTTAGTTTCTGTCTCAATAACTTATCCATTGGTAAGAGTGGGCTGTTGAAGTATTCCTCTATTATTGTTTGTGGTTTAATGTATGATTTAATCTTTAATAATGTTTCTTTTATGGATATGGGTGCCTTTGCATATAAGGGCATAGATGTTCAAATTTAAGAAGTCATCTTGGTGGATTTTTGTTCCTTTGGTGAGTATAAAGTGTCCATCTCCATCTCTTTTCATTACTTTGGGTTGAGAGACTATTTGATTAGATATTAGGATAGCTACTCCAGGTTGTTTGGGTTCATTTGCTTGGAAAACTTTTTTCCAGCCCTTTACTCTAAGGTAATGTCTATCTTTGTTGGTAAGGTATGTTTCTTTCATGCAGCAGAATGATGGATCCTGCTTCCACAAGCACTCTGTTAGCCTGTATCCTTTTATTGGGGTAATTAAAACCATTGATGTTGAGAATTGTTAATGACCAATGGTTTTAATTCCTTTTATTTTGATGTTGGTAGTGGCACTCTGTGAACCCGATGAGAGTAGACATCTGGGGCTACATGTAGAGCTGGTAGGCCCTGATATCAACAGGCCTCTGAAATAGCAGGTAGTGCTGGTTGTCCTTGGTGGTATCAGCCTTCCAAGGATGCAGAGCTGGTAAACACTGATGGCTTCAGGCTGCTACTTGTCCTGGGTCAGAACAGACCTCTGGGTATGCATGTAGAGCTGGTGGTCCCTGGTAGTTGCAGGACCCTGTTTGTCCTGGGCTGCAACAGCTTTCAAGATATAGGTGGAGTTGTAGCCTAAGAAATGGAGTGCAGAAGGGGAAGGGAGAAACTCTCCATTGCTGGGTTTGTCCAGAGTGGGTGGCGGGCAGGGTATTAGAATAGGAGTCTCATCTGGTGGTTTCTGACGGCTGCAGGTGTCTGAGGCTGAGATTAGAGGTGTGGAAAGATAAGATGGAATGCAAAAGTGTCAGGACATAACTCAGCTTCTGGGGTTGCTGGGGAAACAGCAGGCAGTAGTTTGGAGCTTGGGTAATAACTTGGATGGCCCTGGCCTACTGAGGTGCAGATGAAGATATGGTCATGGAAATAGAGTACAGAGGGAATCTATCTCTCTGTAGTCTTATGTAGTATATGATTAGTAAGTTAATTAGGAAATTGGAAATATCAATGAAGTGTGCTCATTGATATAAATGAAATATGATGTATGTATTTATTCTGTTATCATTTTCTTTCTTTTCACTTTATATAAGCTCTCATGGAGCCCAAGCTGGATTCAAAATCACTATGTAGTGGAGGCTAGCTATTAACTGCTCAACTTTCTACCTCCATCTCCCATGAGCTAGAATCAAAAATGCTTCCCTCTGACTTTGCAATTCTAGACAACAGAGGTTTTGATCTTTTTTCCCATTTCACTAAAGCTTTGAAGAATAGTATAGATATCCTAGGTCTTCACTAAGTAGTTTTCTTGCCTACTAGAAACATGGGTTCTAAAAAGCTCAGAAACATGAGCTATTGTCTTCAGAATATTATGTTTGTGACACTGATGAATCAGAGCAGATGCTGCCCACGGATCCAAGAGTAGTTTGTGTAGTTATGGCAGACTGAATCCAAATGACGTAAGATTTCAATGTAGGTAGTCATAGCCATCTCTTGAGATGGAAAAGCTGCCTGGGGTTAAGGGGTTAAGCATTATTACTATGTTAGTTGTTTGGCACTGAACCAGGGGAACAGTTGGCATTCAGTAGCTATAAGACACATGAAAGTGACTAAACAAATCTTCCTTGTTCTTCAGAGCAAAGCTAAGTAAAACTACAGTACAAGTAGAGTCACTTTGGCCAGAAAAAAATATAGAAAAGTATGCAAGGTTATTTCAGTGGTTATCATTTGCATCTTGCAGAACTTTCTGGAAAAATATCTTCAGCAGACTATATTAAATGTCCAATGCATATACAAGATGGTTACTATACAAACACTGTCATTTCTCTAGAGATCAGAGAAAGTTTTGCTGAGAACTCATCTAGAGCGAATCAGCTCAGAAAGGTAACTCAGGACATTCCTTATTGACTTCTGTGCTCATGGCAAGAGGGAACCAGACCAGCACCTTTGAATTCCTCCTTTGGGGACTGTCAGAGAAGCCACAACAACAACACATCCTCTTCTTGCTCTTCCTGTGGATGTATCTGGTCACTGTAGCTGGGAATCTGCTCATTGTCCTGGCAATTAGTACTGACGTTCGACTCCACACCCCCATGTACTTCTTCCTTGCCAGCCTGTCCTGTGTTGACATCCTTTTCACCTCCACCACAGTACCCAAGGCCCTGGTGAACATCCACACCCAAAGCAGGACCATCTCCTATGCAGGATGCCTGGTCCAGCTCTATTTTTTCTTGACCTTTGGAGACATGGACATCTTCCTCCTGGCCACAATGGCCTATGATCGCTTTGTGGCCATTTGTCACCCTCTCCACTATACGATGATCATGAGCTTCCAGCGCTGCTCACTCTTGGTGATAACCTGTTGGACCCTCACAAACCTTGTTGCCATGACACACACCTTTCTCATATTCCGGCTCTCCTTCTGCTCTAAGAAGGTCATTCCAGACTTCTTCTGTGACCTGGGACCCCTGATGAAGATTGCTTGCTCTGAAACCCATATCAATGAGCTTGTGCTTCTCTTCCTGGGGGGTGCAGTCATCTTAATCCCCTTTTTGCTCATCCTGGTGTCTTATATCCGCATTGTAACAGCTATCCTCAGGGTCCCTTCTGCCCAGGGGAGGCACAAGGCCTTTTCTACCTGTGGGTCACACCTTTCTGTGGCGGCCCTGTTCTTTGGGACAGTAATAAGGGCTTATCTGTGTCCCTCATCCTCTTCCTCTAACTCAGTGGTAGAGGACACAGCAGCTGCTGTCATGTATACAGTGGTGACTCCCCTGCTGAACCCCTTCATTTATAGCCTAAGAAACAAAGACATGAAGGGAGCACTGGTCAGAATTCTCAAGGGCAAAATCTCCTTCTCCTGGGCCCAGGGACTTCTGCAGAGAAGGTGAAGGGATCCTTAATCTGCTCTGCTGAGGATCTTTAAGAAATTTCCACCTCAAGTGTCTCCTTCTGAATCTCACATTTGCTTTGTCACAGCCAATTCCCTGACACCTCATCTCAAATTTCTTATATTAGAGGAAAATGAAAATGTCTCTTCAGGCTTTGATTTGTTATAAATAGCTTCTTTGTTCACTTACTTTATAATCATATGCCCCAGAATGATGATTTAGTCAATGATAGATGGGGTACAAAACAATTGTTTTTATGGGGAAAATTATTCTGGATTTGAAGTCTCATTTTGTTGTCCAAAAGAAAGTGAAGATTTTGAAGAATATCATCCACAATGCATTTTGATCATATCTACCCTTCCCCATCCACTTTCTCCAATGATTGCCCACATTCTACTCTGAAATTCATGACTTCTTCACCTATTGTATACACACTTATACATGTACCACATGTACATATCCCCTACTGACTTAAAGTAATGTTACCTACATACACAAAGAGTTTTGATTGAATACTAGGATGTTGACAATCTACTACAGTTTCTTTCCATAAAGAAAATTGATTCTTCCTTTGATTGATTTGGCAGCGGTCCCCCAGGTTCTCTGGCCCTTATACTCTTTCCATCCTCTCTTCCAAAGTGATTCTTGCCTTCTTGTGACCTTGTGTTTTACTATTATTACAAACACATTGCTCCACTTTTTACTAATCATTTTGCTCGTTTACATTTCAGATGATATCCCTCCTTTCCCAGTTTCCCCTCTACAAAACACTCATCCCATCCCCTTCTGCTTTACCTCTATGAGGGTGCTCCACCAGCCACTCACCCCTGATCAAGTAGGCTTCATACCAAATGTGCAAGAATAGTAAACATCAAAAAGTCATTGATGTCTTTTTATTGGGTAGTTGAGACCATTGATGTTGAGAGATATTAAGGAATAGTTATTATTGCTTCCTGTTATATTCATATTTGGATGTGAGATTATGTTTGTGTGCTTTTCTTCTCTTTTGTTTTGTTGCCAAGACGATTAGTTTCTTGCTTTTTCTAGGATGTAGCTTGCCTCCTTATGTTTGGCTTTATCATTTATTATCCTTTGTAGGGCTGGATTTGTAGAAAGATATTGTGTAAATTTGGTTTTCATGGAATATCTTGGTTTCTCCATCTATGTTAATTGAGAGTTTTGCAGGATACAGTAACCTGGGCTGGCATTTGTGTTCTCTTAGGGTCTGTATGACATCTGTCCTTCCAAAATTCCATCATAATTCTTCATAGACCTTGAAAGAACAATACTCAACATATGGGAAAAACAACAAGATAGCTAAAACAATTCTGTACAATAAAAGAACTATTAGAGGTATCACCATCTCTGATTTTAAGCTATACTACAAAGCAGTAGTAATTAAAACTGTATGTTATTGGCATAAGAACAAATAAGTGGATCAATAGAACAAAATTGAACGCCCAGAGGTAAAGCCACATACCTATGGGTTTTCAACAAAGAAGCCAAAACTATTCAACGGAAAAAAAGAAGGCATCTTCAACAAATGGTGAGAGACTAACTGGATATCTGCATGTAGGAGAATGAAAGCATATCTGTATCTATCACCCTGTGCAAAACTCAAGTTCAAGTGGATCAAAGACCTCACCATATAACTGGATACACTAAATCTAATAGAAAATAAAATGGGGAATAGCCTTGAACACATTGGCACAGGAGACAACTTCCTGAAAAGAACACTAACAGTTTAAGCACTAAGATCAACACTTAATAAATGGAACCTCATGAAACTAAAAAACTTCTGGAAGGCAAAAATACCATCAAAAGAACAAAACAGCAGCCCATCCAGTCCTACATCTGACAGAGGGATGATATCCAAAATATATAAAGAACTCAAGAAACTGGATATCAACAAGCCAAATAACCCAATTAAAAATGGGGTAGAGATCTAACAGAATTCTCAGCACAGGAATCTATAATGGCCAGGAAGCACTTAAAGAAATGTTCAACATCCTTAGTCATCAGGGAAATGAAAATCAAAACGACTCTGGGATTTCATCTTATGCCCATCAAAATGTCCAAGATCAAAAATTCAAGCAACAGCACATGCTGGCAAGGATGAGGAGCAAGGGAAATACTTTTACATTTCTGGTAGGAGTGCAAACCTGTCAACCACTTTGGAAATTAATTTGGTACTTTCTCAAAAAATTGTGACTAGTTCTACCTCAAGACCCAGCTCTACTATTCCTGGATATATACTCAAAAGACGTTCTACCATACCACCAGGACCCTTGCGCAATGTACATAGCAGCTCAATTCATAATAACCTGTAGTGAGAATTTTGGTTTCTTTTAAAACACAGAAGTATTAAGTGATTATGATTTGACTATGTGCTGACTATAATTCATCATGTGCTCTGGCAGAGGCATGATTCTGACAGCTGAAGATAGTTTACGTTTGGGATTGTGGAACTTTTAAGAAGGTACAAAAAGGCCAGAGAGAGTCAGCAGCTTCTGTTCCCCCTGCTACTAAAGGTTCATGGCACTGTATTTGCTGCTTTTGCTATTACTGGATTGCTGAATTACTGGGTTGCTGGTTACTGGATTCTGGTTGCTGGTTGGAGATACCTCAATGACAAAGATTGGATTTGCCCTTAGGAACTCAGTGCCCCAGGGGTTGGGGATTTAGCTCAGTGGTAGAGCGCTTGCCTAGCAAGCACAAGGCCCTGGGTTAGGTCCCCAGCTCCCCCCCCCAAAAAAAAGGAACTCAGTGCCCCTAATCAGCAGGAAGTAGTCTAAAGAGATCTACACTCCCATTCTCTTCTGACCCTCTTTCTCTCCTACCTAGTGTTGGGGAGTTGGAAGAGATTAGGGTGGAGTTACAGTGCAGAACGGTGGTAGATACAAGAACCCCATTAAGCATCCAAAACATACAGCTACAATAGCCAGAAACTGGAAACAACCTTCATGTCCCTCAAGAAAGATAAAGAAAATGGGATACATACATAATGGAATCTTACTCAGGTATTTAAAACAAAGACATCATGAAATCTGTAGGCAAATGCAGGGAACCAGAAAAAGTTCATCCTGAGTGAGGTAAACCAAACCCAGAAAGACAAACATGATATGTACTCACTTAAAATTAGGTATTATCCATAAAATACAGGATACCCATGCTACAATCCACAGTCCTAAAGAAATGAATTAAAAAGGAGGGCCCAAGGATACAGAATCTCACTGAGAAGGGAAAATAAAATAGATTTCAGGGGTAAATGGAAAGAGATAACTGGGTGGAACAGCAGGAGGAGAGGGGATCTGGAAGGATCAAATCAGGGGAGAATGGAGGGAGGGAATATGGGGAGAGAGAACTGGAATCAGAGGAGTATCTCTGGAATAACTCAAAACCTAAAATAATGGAAACTCCCAGGAATTTATGAGTGTGACCCTAGCTAAACTCCTAGCATCGGGGATATGAAACCTGAAACAGGCATCTTCTGAAATCAGAAAAGACTTCCAATAGCAGTACTGAGACACAAACTTAGCCACAAACCCTTAGACCCACAATGTGTCCTGCCTACACAATGTACAAGGGTAAAAATAAAGCAGAAATTGAGGGAATAGCCAACCAATGACTGGTCCATCTTGAGACCCGTGCCATGATAAGGGAGCCTGCCCCTGACACTGATAATGATATTCTGTTATACTTGCAGACAGGAGCCTAGTATAACAGTCATCTGAGAGGCTTCACCCAGCAACTGATGGAAATAGATAAAGAGACACACAGCCAAACATTAGGCAGAGCTTGGGGAATTTTGTGGAAGAGTGGGAGGAAAACTGAGGGAGCTGGATGTGATGTCAAAGATACCACCAAAACCCTACAGAATCAACTAATCTGAACCCAGAGGGTTCAACAGAGACTGAACTATCAAACAGAGAGCACACATGACACGGGACATATGTAACTGTTGTACATCTCTGTCTTCATATAGAACTCCTAACAGCAGGAACAGAGACTGTATCGGAGTATGTTGCCCACCTTTGGATCCCTTTCCTCTACCTGAACTGCCTTGCCTACTGACAATAGAAGAAGATGCAGCTTAGTCCTACTGCAACTTGATTTGTCCAGGCACTTAGACATCTGTGGGAACTCTTCCCTTTTCTGTGAAGAAAGGGAGGACTGCAGGATGGGGAATGGGAGGAAGTGACTGAAAGAAAAGGAAGGAAGGGAAAATTCAATGGGGATGTAAAGTAGATTAATTAATGAAAAGAAAAAACTGCTAGAATAACTAAATAAGAAGGAAAGAAAACTGCACAGAAAATTGCAAATGCCACTCCGTTCAACCATGGCAAAGCAAACTGTATTTGTGAAGTGATCACAGATTGCCTTGATAGACCAAATCCTGAGTCCTAAAACAGCATTCAACAAATATAAAACAATTAGGGGGCTGCATAGTGTGCCCTTTGACCACGATAAAAGCAAACTAGAAATCTGTAAGAGTAAGATCAGGAAGAGTACTCCAATCACTGGAGAACTTCCTTCACAACTCCCATATGAAACCATATGCATGTGACCAATGCAGTAAAACCTGCATGGAATTGAACAAAATGAGCAATTCAGCATATAAAACTCATGGGACATAGCTAAAACATGGACAAGAGGGAGATTTAGATTTCTATATATATTTATTGGTTATATTATATATAAATAATATATATTATTTAAATATAGAGAAAATATGTTTGTCCTAATATATTTATTAGAAAGGAGAAAAGTTTTAATACTTTGTAGTTTTTCACCACTTTTATGCAATATTGAAATGGTTTTTATCTATGGGGACGAGAGTGAAGTTTCCGCAGGACACAGAGCTAAGAGTGAATTGTTGGGGAACTCATAAGTACCTCAGCTCTTACTAGTGGGTGTTGTCAGTACCTTTCTCTGGCCAGTGTACCCATCTTATCCTCAACTGTTCTGAGTATTGGCTGTAAATGGACCACTGTGTCCACTAAAGTATTTTGTGTATTTTGACCATATTCACCTTCTATTACCTACTTCCTTCCACGGACAGATTGAAGACCCTTCCTTCTTCCCACTGCCCCTAGAGCCAAGGGAACAGTCATTGACTAAATACTGAGATTGCATTACGTGGCTGGCTTCTTGCCCCCAGGTGGGTCTGACTCTATGAGTAATTCATGCCTGAAGCCACAGTAAGGACAGTTCACAGAGTAACAGCTGGTCATTAACAAGAGACATGAACCCAGTGAAAAGAGAGTTAGTGGCACAAAACACACCAAGACCAAGTTTTTAGCAAAAGGAGATTTATTTAACCCAAAGCAACAAAGGGTAGGGTAAAAGAGACAAACACAGGAGATAGTGAATGGGGAAGGAGAGAAAGGAAACAAGGGTGAGGGGGAAGGGATATTTGCCCCAAAAGGGCAAAGAACTTCCTCTGGATAAAGAGAAGACAGATGAGGCCTAGAGGTAAATGGCAGTTTATAAAGGTTAAAGGAGAAACCCCAGCATTAGGATGAGTTGGTTTCTTTTGAATGGACATATTAAGGTAGCCAAATAGGGGTTTTGGGTTGGTGGATTTCAATACTATGATAGCTGAGCCTTGGTAGTCATCCTCAGGAGAAGAAAGTGATCAAGTAAGGGAATGGACCTTGGTGGCTAGCTTTAGAAATGTAATTTATGATTTAGCAAGGAAGAGGGAAAGGGGAAGGGCAAGGCCTGCCAGAGTTCTATTTGTCATCCTCAGTCTTGCTAGAGCCCTTCAACCACAGTCAACAAGACATTTACTTACTAAGTGGGCTCTGCTGGCCTACAGAGAGTCCCTAGGGATTAATTGCACTTCCAAGTTAAAGAGCCCAAGATTTGGAGGGAGCAGTAATTCCCCGGAACCTCATAGGGCGGCAATAGATAGAGCATGGAGGCCAGCTGCTGATACTGGGGAATGCTCCTGATTGCTGTCAGATCTCAGCCTTCTCTGTGTCCTTAGCAGCTCCCTGGTGTCATTCTGGCTTCTGCAGAATTCAGAAAGAGATGTTTTGTTCTTTTCTTCTTTGTGCAAGTTTATATCATAGTTCCACTAGGCTTGCAATGTGAATTCCCACTATGTCTGATGGGGCTCTGTGTCTCATATTCCAAGTATGGACAGACTCCAAACAGATGTGAGCACAAGTTCAAAGCCATGAGCCTACAAATTACAGTCCACATTTCAGCCATACCAGAATCTATTCTCAGGAACTTTTCTTTGATGTCTGAAAGGATATGATGACTGGAACAGAGAATTGACTGGGTCTTGGCTGCTCTTCTCCTTTCAGACTATAAGCTTGATCAACCCCATGTTCTGTCTCTGACAAGACTCATTTGATGGGCTCTCACCTTGGTATTTAGTTGTGACGCTTGCTGTGTCAGTTTCCTCCAAGATAGAAATACTTCATCATGCAAGGAAACTCCTTAAGAAGAAAGGTAAAACAACATAAAATAGCTTCAAAAAGTTCCTAAAACTGACCAGATACACTAGGCTCCTCCCTGCCAGAGTAAGCAACAAAAACTGCAAAAAGGACTCTCTGACAAGGGAAACCAAGCTGCTAAGAAAATTCTGAGCCCAGATCAGCTCTCTAGAAGAAACAGCCAAGCATCGAAGAGGTTTAGCCCAACTGAGTCACCTGGAAAGGACACCAACCTGTTGACCTGCTTCCAGGCTGGGCAGTATACTTCAGGTTCCCAAGTTTTATGAGTGGTCACTCATGATGGGGTGGACTCTGGTGCTACAGCTCTCTGTGAATCATTTCTGCTCATGTAAGTAATCCCTCACCCATATTCCTGTAAGCAAACCCACTCACTCATTGGTTCACCAAGTTGCACTTTTTGGTATCTACTTTGACCTATTATGGGCTCTTTCTTTGGAATCAGTAGATAGAGGGTAAGTGCATATGTTTGCTGCGTGTCTCCAGGAAATGCTGTGTCACACAACAATTCTTATTCCCTGGATTTATTCATTCATTTTATCCTGCATTAATTCCATCATTTAATTTTCATTTGTTGAAAGGAAATATAATAAAAATAGGAATAATTCTAACTTCTATACAAAACAATAAAAGGTTGAAAGGGGAACAGAAATACAATAACTACTTGAAGAACACAGCCAAGGAAAGTTTTACTAAAAGTAGATAAGAGCCATTGTTCTTTGGAAGCTTTCTTGACATTTGGGTGGGAGATGTGTCCTGGTTTTGCTTATCTCTGTTGGGGACTCTTTAGCTTCAAAGACTCCATCTTGTATATAGTCTCCACTTTGCATTAAGCTAAATTCTAAGAAACAGCCAAGTTCCCAGAAATGGTTTCTGTTGTTAAATATTTTTTTTAAATCCCAGTGTGGTGTTCCTTCCCAACTTAGACCATTTATGTTCCTGAATGAAACACACACAGCCTTTATATTTTAATATGCCCTAAGCATCTCAATAGCTGGGCAACTGCCTACCCTCCGTGCTATTAAATTCTACCTTCTACCAACAACTCCAAGTTACTAGTTATTAATTTCTACATTTCATCTTGGATGCTCTTAACTCCAATTAAGCAGCAGTCTGGGCAATGTTCTCATGGTCCAGAGCCCAGGGTACTCTCCTTGCCTCTCTACCACATGGTGGCTCTAGTTCTCTCCTTCACACCTTCCAAGGCATGGCGGCCTCCTCCTCCCTGCTCCTTCCTCATGTTCTCTTCTTCCCAGCTTTTGGCTGCTGACATCTTTATTTAACAATCAGAATTGACTGGGGACAAGGTCCTAAGGGTCTTACCTACAGAATCTCTCATGAAAAGTTTTGGGGGACCCAAATTAACATTAGAATATAAGGCCATTCTAGTATTAAAATACTAGGCCAAACGCACCACAAGGGTTTGGCCCCAGGTGCCCCATGTGAACTTAGACTACAGCATCCCACCCCATGCCTTGTTAGTTAGCACCCAGTCAGGACTGGAACCAAACAGGTCCTATATAGACTATTACTGGCTAGCCTCAATCCAGACCAAGTAATCCAGAAAGCCATCTGAGGTACTTGATGGGTAGTGACCCACTTAAGATGCCAGATGTGAAAATCAGCTGTAGATGTAAACATATAACATGCATATACCCAACCGGTTGCCCCTACCCTAGCCTCTAACCCACCTAATTTGTGGTATTTTGATTTAAAAGGTTTCTCTGTCTTGCCCACTGCTTACATGGTTTGGATTCTCAACACACCATTCTCCCTAATATATCAGTTTCTGAATAAAGACAGTTTTGCTAGCTCAAACTTGGTTTTCACAGAATATTATTTCCCAAATTCTCAGACCATCCCCAGCTTGAAATATCCCAGTGACTTTCTCATTGTAATTGGTTCAACAAACAGGGTTAAAATCTTTGTTTATCAGGACGGAAAATGATCTCACAGATTGGAGTGCAGACTTCTCTAATATTAACTGAGATCTGAAAGGCAGAGGAGGCAGAGATGAATGGGAAACGCCCACGGACAGGCTGAGTATTCAATCTGTATGCAAAACTGAGAGCACGTCACAGCCACCCTTTAACACAGACAAAAGGAACTTAGTAACAAATAGGAATTGTACTGAAGCAAACCTCAAGCTTGGTTTCACAGGAAAATTACGTAGGAACTTCATAGAAGCCTGATGTTTAAACTCTGCCAAGAGACATGGAAGATGAGACCTGGACCTTAGTGTTTTTCGGAGGTCCCACATCACTGCTACCTCAGGATTCCTCTGAATGAATCTTTCAGTTACTGCCGCGGTCGGCAATCTTGGAGGTTCCAAGGATCCGCGGGGGGACCCCTGTTGAGGACACGCGTGGAGCGGAGACGGGATGGCGAACAGAGACACAGACACAGAGAGTGTGGTCAGCTGTTGCAACTTTACTGAGAGAGCATCAGACATTTATACACAATTTTCATTGTATAACAATCTTGGACCATGGCCAAGAACATTTGATTTTTCTGCAAAAAGGTACAGCTTGCTTTTTTTTTTTCAGACGAGCCGCAGTCAGCCAGCCTAGTCTAGTTTTCCGTTTGTCACATCAAGGAGGAAGTTTCAGGGGACCGCAAGTCTGGCATATCTTATGCCATCAGGTCTGTGCACCTAGTTCTATCGCTCTAGTTAACCCTTTTGATCCCATCTTCGCTAGTCCTGTAGATACACATCCAAGGCTTGGGGCAATAATATTGCATGCCTGATCCCTGTCTAAAGTATCTGATGATCTGTGACCTTACCTCCCATTTCTCTTCTTCTGAGAGCACACACCAAGGAGGACGGGCTCTTGTCAATCTTTCTGACCAAGGCAGTGACAAATACCTGACCCTGTATCCATCCTTAGTAACCCACCTATCAAAATTCAAATCATATTCTCCAGTATATGGTAATGGAGCATCCGTTGGTCGATACACATATGGTCCCCTGTAAGTACCTGGTTGCCACCACCTGTTTCTATACTCTGTAAAATATTCATAGCCGACCCAAAGCTCAAGGAATCATTTCTCAACAGTTCTACCAACACCCTAATAGAAGAAGTATCACTATCCTTATAAGTATAATTCTTTGCTAAATCTTTGATTTCCTTATCTATAAGAGAAGACATAATCTGCAACCTTGGAGTCCCTGTCATCAGAGGCTCTGTCTGCTGTAAAGAGGAAGCAGGAAAGCTTGTGGTATTAGTAATCAAAAATAGATCAGGACCTTCTGTCCTATTATTAAAGGAAGTCTCTGTCTTGCCAAGATCATACTCAGAATCAAACAAAGAAAGAGTAAAGAAATAAGTGCTGACAACGATCTTTCCCATGACCCAGATGCCCATCAGCCCAGAGCCAAGTTTGCAGCAGGGGGCAAGTCCAGGTGCACATCTTCTTGGAGTCCGCCGCACGCAAGCAGGGGGCTTAACCACGTGTGGTGCGAAGCCTCGAACCGGCTCCCACTCAGGCGTCATGTCTGCCCCGGAGCTCGATTATCTCTGCTGCAGGCGCGGCAAGTTACCTCTTCTTTCTTGCTATCTCCTTATCTTTAAGGTAGAATGGGAAGATCACCATCCTTTCTAAGACATCTAGGGCTTTTATAGAGGTCTCTCTACCTTGATTCACAGTGAAGGCAGAGACTACCTGTCCTGAAGTTTCAAAAAGGTAGTTTGCATCTCACTGGACCCATCTCCAGCGAAAGGCTATCTTAGCAACCAGCACTTCAGGGCCAGTGAAAGGCTGTCTTTGCAATCAGCCCTCGAATGAAGGCTTTACTGCATGTGCTTGCAGTGGAGACGGGATATGAGTAGGAAATTGGATGCAATGATCTCCACATCAGCCTTAAAACTCTGTTGACACAGGAGTTGGGAAGAGATACAAACAAATGTCTTCCAATCTTCTTAATATTGATGAAGGAAGATGAATGATTTTCAAATTGACAACTGATGACCGGCAAAGTTCTTTGCAGATGTTTAATTACAGAATAACTAACTGCTGCTGTTTCCACTGAGTTCATTTTTTTCTTTTTTGTTTGGCTTTCTTCTGTCCTCTCAGATTCAGTTTAGCATTGTGTCAAGACCCCAGATTTCTCACCTTCTTGTCCATACTGTTTTCGATGACACTAATGGCTTTCCCTAACTCTACATGTCCACATAATCTAAGACTTGACTCAAAGCAGAATCCCTCTGAACAGTTCACCTCTGCTGCCTCCCTCTCCTAAATGTCCACAACAGACAACTTCCTGGAGCTTGCTCCTTCTAGCTGAGCTGAGGATGGAATGTGTTTGGTTCATTTTGTCAACAGCAAAGCTCATTATAATTCTTAAACAAACAAACTGGTGGTTAAAACATTCATTGGATTCTAAAGAAAGAGAAGACATAGTGTGAGCAAGGCAGGACCTGGAAGACATTCTGAATAGACTAAAACTTGAGCTAGATTCCTATGGGTTTACATGATTAAGGGAAGTAAAGGGTGAGTTCCTGGTACAGGTTGTTGTAGAGACCTTTTTATGTTCCTACGTACTGTGTTTTATAAAAATAAAGAAGAGAAAAAATATATTTGGTGGATGTGTAGTCAGGGGTTGGGGAAAAGCCTATGCTGAGGCATGCCTTTCCCCTGAATGACCAACCACATGATGGTATAGTATAGAATAGAGTTTATTCAGGGCAAGGGGAGGGGAGTTGAAAGGGTAGTTTTTCTGTAGAAACAGAAAAAGGCTGAGAGAGAGAAAGTAGAGGAGTAGAGACTGGCCATGAGCATGTGGAAAGAGATGGGGGAGGAGAATGGGAAGAGATGGGGAAGGGTCTAGAGGACAGAGTGAGAGCAAGAAGGCAAGAGAGCAAGAGAGAGGGCAGGGGGCAAACAGCCCCTTTTATAGTGAATCAGGCACACCTGGCTGTTGTCAGGTAATTTTATTGTGATGGAACAGTTGTATTCAACTAAGATAAAAGTTAGAACACACAAAAATATGCACTAAATACATAAAAATAAAAATATGGCTTGAAGGGAAACCAGGATACCACTGACAGACACAATGTTGATAGAATGTTTAAATGGAATAGTCCTTTTATTATGAGGTTGTCACAAAACAAAGACTATAAAATTCATGAAAATGGGAAACTTAATCTGGGCAGAGAAATTGAGGGCTCTAAAAGTTAAATACAGATGGGAAATTGCAGATTATGCATGCAGGTACAGGGCAAATGCACCATCTTGAAATATGAACAGGGTCTTCCAATCATTGCAACATTTATGCAATATATATAGATATTAAAGCATGCTAGCAAAGGAATATGTGAAATGTTTACTTACCAGATAAATTTCATTTAATTAATAATGAAGGAAGTAAAATTAAGAAGGTAAACAAACTAACCAAAGGTGCAACCACTATATCCCAAAACAATCTGATGTCAAGTCCAAAGGGAACCCCAGTTCCCCAAAAAAGGAGTGGACAACCCCAAAATGACAGTCTTGGTTCAGCTCCAAATTGAACAACAGAAAGAAAGAAGCATATCTCAGGCTTCTGTGAAATGGGCTTCTGCCTGCCATCAGGGCCATTTCTCTTACACATCAAAGCCCATGTTAGTCTCTACACATGACGTTCCCTAGAAGCCTGGCCCTTCTCACCTGCTCCTCTACCCTATACTCCAAAGCTATGCCAGTTCACAGGCTTCCCAGACTGCTCTGGTTCACAGGCTTCCCTTCCTTCAGGTACTTGTTCTCCTTATAACCCTTATGATTTTTCCATGAACCCCTTCTCTAGTCCTGGCCATGTTCAGTCCGATTCTTTTTCTCTCTTGTCTAGACTCCCTGCAGATGTCTCTGGCTGTTAATCTCTTTCTCACCTACAATAAAAACCTTCCCCCTAAACATTGAGCACTCAGTTTGGTGGTTTCATTATTGTTTCCTCACTTACACCAGCAGAGACAATTTGCTGAAAGGAAGAAATAGATAGATAGATAGATAGATAGATAGATAGATAGATAGATAGATAGATTCTGATATCTATCTTTTTGTCTATCTACCTACCTGAATATCCATCCATCTATTTATAGATAATGAACCACATTTATAAAGGTTTCAAATTAGAGAAGAACACAATGTTGTGTTTAATTTTAAAGGCAGAAGGTACAGTGATATGAAAGATGTGCAGTAACAAAAATACTCTCGTACTGTCAATCAAGATGTAGAATGCTGCACATGGTTTTTTTGGCTTTTTTTTTCTTTTGGCAAAAAGAAAGACAGAATACTTACCAAAATTTATATTTGTCCTTCTATATCCTTTAGCACACATACAAATACACCCACATGTATACATTACTTGTATGAATTTAACCAGTGGACATAATTGCATATGTACAGATACACAGATAAATATTAATCTGAGGACCATTAACAATTACAAAAAATATAAACATGTTGGTGAAGTAGATCACAGTTGATATATAAAGTGGAGTATTTTAAAGATAGATTTTCAAATGAATATGATGGATTTGTATGTTGGTTTGAGAACTGTAAGGAAGGTTCTTGCAAAGCTACATAGTGTTTTGAATGTGTATGTGAGTGGGTGTGTGTAGCACATTGTGGCTCCAATGTAGAAAGGCAGTGGTGACTTCTGCACAATTTGAGCTTTTACAACACAATGAATTTTATGATTAATGACAAATTTAAGCTGTGAAAAGATTTCTAGTTTGAAATAAAAATAAACAGGACATAGATTTCAAAAGAAAAGGAGGCACCCGATTTGTTAAAGAAACCCCATGATCTTTCTGGGTAAACAGAGAGGTGGGCTCAATGTCCAAAGAGATTCTTTGTGATAGTGATGCCAGTTGCTCTGGATCACTGTAGTGACAGTGTCATGGCAAATCACTAGGCAAGTCAACCTAGAAACATGGCATCAATGGCCAGATAGAAGAAAGGCCTGCAGCTCAAGAATCCTGGAGCCAAACAAACTGTGTTTTGTTGTGGTGTTAAATGCTGGTGGTGAGAAAAGGTGGTAGAAGAAGCCGCCATTCCCCGTACTAACACAACAACGCTCTTTCTAGATATTTAGACAAACAGAGCTAGGCGTTAGTAGTGAGAGAGCCTTGACAATTGTTTTGTGGCTCCTGCCAAGAAGAGATCAAAAAAGGGTAAAAAAAAATAATTTTCTTGAGGTCAAGAACATTGTGAACAGCAGAGGATATGGCATGAGAATGCTTGAAGCTTCCCAGACCCTTGTAGAAAGCTCATTGTATCCTGAAGATTGACTCATGGGTAATAAAAGGATTAAGAAAAGTCCATCTTTCCTCTGTCTTTTGAGAGCATTAGTAGGCAGGAATCAAAAGACAGGAATGTGACCCAGGTGTTAGTGACAATCTTTGTTGAACACATACATACCCAGTACATTCCCTAATTGCTGCTGTATTTCCTCATCTGGCAGACCTTCTCCCTAACCTTATAGGTGCCTCTCTGGGTAGAGAAATGGCAGGTGTGTCTGTAGGCATTCCAGCACAATTGGCAGAACTCGAGATACTGTTTTCTTAGGAGAAAAGATTGGCTACAATAATGGCTTCAGGGCTATCAAAAACTAATTATTGCTGGGCCACAGAGAATAAGAAAACCCAAAGCATCCATCTCTGACATACAAATTTTATGCCTCTAAAATCTTTTAACATCCTCTTGGTGTCTTAGCTATTTAGCATTGTTTCTCATCTGCTATTCTATCCCTGTAATCCACATCAGCCTCTGTAAGGCTTCTGTTATTTCTTCTCAATGCCTTGAGCCTCAATTTCATTGTCTCCCTATGTCCCCATTGTTTATTTGCATTTTACCACACATCTTCTATCTAGTAACTTCTTTTGTGTCCTCTTTCCATCTCTATCTTAATGCATCCCTCTAGTCTACCCACTCATATCATATATCCTGGAGAAGTTACATCATAGGTTCAGATGAGATGAGAGTGTTAGATGGATTGAAGACATATCAATGAGACAGTAGCACTATCAAAAACAGTGATTAGTTCTACAAATACATTAAAGGAGGGATGTGCACCTAAGTGATGACTTGATAGATGGCTGGAAAACAGAAAACAGAATTGAGAACATTCTAGACTAGTGCCACACTCTCCCTGACAAGATGAGCCATCACAGTGTGATGGGCTTTCATACATAGATTTGTAACTTGGAGGTTTAGAGGTAAAGAGAGAGAATTTACAGAGTAAATACTATTGAGGGTGGTTGAAATGTTTAAATGTTTATATCACAAATACATTTTTAAAATTTAGAAATGTGAGGATAATTGAGGGAAGCTGTTTTTCCATCATACCGTTCCTTACATTTGAGTGGAGTTTTCACGTTTATAGTCAGGGCTGTGAGCTGCACACATTTACATCTCCTCTAGAATTATTGGGAATACAAAACCACAGAGCAGCTTCCTTCCCATATCCTCTGAATCTTATAAGAGTTTTATAAAAGAAATGATCTATTCCCCTCAAGGGAGAGGTTTCACAGATAGACCAACTCTATCTGAACCTGAGGAATAAAGAAGACTCCCAAAAGGTATGCTTTCTGAGACACTCTGGGAACTCCAACTAAAGGGAAGACATAGTAGCTAAGGGTAGAAGTCATCAAATGGCAGACTTGGGAGAACCTATGTACTCACCATCATCTATACCAATGTATACCCTCTTTGGGCAACAATAATTATCATCCCTTAAATAAAGCTCTGAAATGGAAAGAGTTCTGAACAAATGGTTCTACGGTTTGACAATACATGGCATCCCATGCTCAGCTTTAATTTTAAAGGAAATAGGTAGAGTGAAACCTTGCAGCCTCTTCAAGCTGCCGGCCGTCTCCCTGTGAGTACCCTCCAGAGGGCGGCCTGAACATCAGGATTCCTGAGGCTGTAGATGAGTGGGTTCAGCATAGGGTTGATTACAGTGTTGAAAATCCCAATAGCTTTATCCTTATCTGAAAGTTTGGTGGAGCCAAGTCTCATGTAGTTAAAGATACCTGTGCCATAGAATATGGCCACCACAGTGAGGTGAGAGCTGCATGTGGAGAAAGCTTTCTTCCTACCTTCAGCAGAGCGAATTCGCAGAACAGCAGCTGCCACGTGGATGTAGGAGGTGAAAATGAGTGCCATGGGGGTTCCTGCCATTATGAAACCCACTCCAAAGAGCAGCAGCTCATTGATCTGGGTGCTGGAGCAGGAGAGCTGGAAGAGCTGGGGAAGGTCACAGTAGAAGTGATTGATCACATTGGGGCCACAGAAGTGAAGTGTGGATATGGCTACAGTGTGAGTCAGTGCATTGCTGAAGGCACAAGCCCAGGATGAGGCCACCAAAATCCTCTGGACTGAATGGTTCATTCGGGTGCTATAGGTAAGGGGCCGGCAGATGGCCAGGAAACGGTCATAAGCCATGGCTGTCAATAGGAAGCAGTCAACCCCAACCAGCAGATGGAAAAAGAAGAGTTGTGTGAGGCAGTCTCCATATGGAATTGTATGCTTGCGGGCCAAGAGCCGAACCAACATGGAGGGAATAGTGACACTGATGCACCCCACATCCATCACTGACAGATTCCCCAGGAAAAAGTACATGGGGGTGTGCAGTTTGGGTTCCACCAAGACAGCTGCCAGGATGCTCAGGTTGCCCCCAACAGTGGTCATGTAAGCCAAGAGGAAGAGTATGAAGACAACTGGCCACAGCTCTGGTGTCTCCACCAAACCCAGCAGGATGAACTCAGCCACAGTGGTTCCATTGGCTTTAGGAACTTGCTGCATGGGTTCCTTTAAAGAAGCATGCAAGGAGAAAAACAAGCAGACCTCTCAGTGAGATGGGGAAATTTGAACCATAGTTACTGTAAAATGTACAATTAGAATACTTAAAAGGGAAACTTTCATCACTCCATCTATTCCCTTCTCTCCCTCCAAATGATATAATTATGTAATGACCTCAAAAAATAAGAAAAATCATTTGAAAAGTATAACGTTGTTGATGTTGAGTTTAGCTCTTAAAGAAACTGGGGGTGATTGAGTGACTAATGTGTTTGTAAGGTGTATCAGATCAATTGTCTACTGTTCACACAATTCACAAGCCAATCCAACTCTTCATGCTAAAGAAAAACACCCAGTATTTGGCTACTGTGACACAGTAAGATTTTCTAGAAGGCAACATCTGATTATCCTTGGAGAATGACAACAGAGTAGGTGTCACCCTTATATTTAATTTTTAAATAAATTTTGTAGCATTAACATTGTAAATCTTGAGAAATAAAGGAAAGGTTGTATAATGGGGGAAAAAATGGTTTACCTGGAAGAAAAAGTGCAGTCAAGACAATAGGAGTTAAGATTTAAGAAGTCCTTATTTACTTATATGCCACCAGTGTACATAAACAGGAAACAATGAAAAATAATTCACTATTTTGTTTTCCTAAAGAAGTGAAACACTCATGGTATAATATTAAGAGAATGATATGCACACACACACACACAGAGAGAGAGAGAAAGAGAGAGAGAGAGAGAGAGAGAGAGAGAGAGAAAGAGAGAGAGAGGAAAGCATGAAGGGAGGGAGGGTGAGAGAGAGGGAGAGAGAGACAGGGGTGGGGGGATTCCAATCTTGCCAGTGGCTATAACAAAGGTGGCATTTATTCCCTTGTTTGTTTCAGTTTTCCACATTGTCTACAGTTGACACTGTTTTTAAATGCTCTTTGGTGCTAGCATCTGGAGATGACCATGGAAACCTACTGAGTCCCACAGCACAATGAACTGAGCAAAGGAGAAACTGTGTTCTCTTTCTCTGCAACAGCCAAGGCCTTGGATGTGGACAGATTTCTTGGGGCATTCTCTGACAACACTCAAGCTGGGGACCTTGCTTGGGCTAGCCACTACTCTAAGGACTTCACATGCAGAAGATAATAATTCCTTCACATCAGCATGGAATTACTATTTTAATCTTTGCTTCTCATCAAGAAAAACATGAGCATACATCAGGAAGAGGCACAGGCAGGTTTCATCCTCCAGAGTCCCTGCTCCTAACTACTAACACTGCAGTTAATCCCAGAATCTCAAGGGTTCAAGGCCTTGCCTTTCTTAACTTCTCCTTGAAGCTCTCTGAACCACTCCATGACTCAAAATTCACCCATAATCCTTATGGTTGAACCTATGTGGACTCCAATGTCTTGTGTTGCAGGCAAGTACTTCAAGTTCGAATGACCTCCCTAATGGGTCACAGTCAGAGCTGCCTTTCTTAATTTCCTGTATCCTCATCATTGCTTCTGTTAGTTTCTCTGCATAGAATGCACTTATAGTGTCTCCTGACCACATCTTCACAACTCGGTACGAATGATGCCGCTTCCAGAGCACTACCCTGACAAGTTCCTCCCCATTCCAAAGTGACACTTATGTCTTCAATATTTCTTATGCACTTTGGTTATATTTTACATGGTACTTATCTTATAGAAATAATTTAAGTGTTGATGTAATCGCTCCAGTATAATTCAAGAGCAAAATCCACATCTGATTTCTCTTTGTGGTCTATACTTATGGATCCTCTGTGTCTGTGCACCACTTCACAAATAAATAAAGGACTGCATTTTTGTTAACAGACAAAAAGCATTGGTGGCTAACAAGGATTAAGAAAAGGTAATTTTAATGGGACCACTGTGAATTGGGAAGAGCTAGACTTTGAAGAGCTTTGAATGAAAGATGATACCAGTTGAGTGAGAAACACAGGTTTCTTTGTAGTTGAGATGACTCTAGACAGATCGTGAACCCACTAGCAACCCTTTAGCAAGCCACATGCCAACAAACACCTTTCAAATCATTTTTACAGTCAGATAAAAGCAAATAAAACCCAGTCATATCATGGCACAGAAATGGTAGTTGCTGCCTTGATTTAAACCAACAAGAGACTAAGTATGGACAGTCAACTAACAGCACAATGCAGGATGTTTGTGCTTGATGGGATCTTGAGAGGACCATCAGTGGTGAGGACCACCGCTGATGCTGATCTGTTCTTGCATTCACTTGGAGAAGACTTTTTACCTCAGGTATCTTTTTGCTGTTGAGACACTAATCAACATATCTGTAAAGTCAGGAAGGTTCTCTCTCTGAGAAACTGCCTAAGTTCCTTTTTTGTGACTTAAGGGTAGAGGAAGAACCATGAAAACTCACCTGGTGATGGCACAGAGACCAGTGTGGCTTAGTGGGAAAGGATGTGAAACACACAAAGAAACAGACAAATTCATTCAGCTTCAGTGAAAGCGAAAGGGGGCTCTCTCTATATACATATTATATAAGAGAGAGAAACAAAACAGACTCAGAGTAATCTCTGTCCTGGGGACTTTCCATAATAATGTCAGCCTCTTGGGACCTCAAAATTAGTCCCAAGAAATGAAAAGAGGGCTGAGAACAGACAGGGTCAGGTTAAAACACAAGCCCTAATAAAAACTACCCTGGTACGACAGAGGAGTTTCACACCATAGTACAGATTCAGAATTTTTCCTATGTCTTTGTTCTCACCTTCATATTGTCTACAGACACACGGAGGAGATAGGACACAAGGTTTAACAGACAGGGGCATAAAAGGCTGTCTGCTGTCCCCAAGTCACTCAGGGATTTATAGATGGAGCCAGGACTCCATCAGGGTCTTGCAGCTGAGAGTGTAGCTCCTTTACATGCCTCCCATAAATAGAATTCGGGTACTGAGGCAGGCTGGTTTCTAAGCTTTTGGATGAGGAGAGAAGCTGCTTTGGATCTGGGAATGAAGGAGAAACCCAAGAAAGGAGACTAATCAAAAGAGGCTCATTGTCTATGCTAATCTTCTCTGTATCGTTCCAATTTTAGTATATGTGCTGCCAAAGCGAGCACAAAAGAGGCTCATTGTAACCATAGTAAATCCTCAAGGATAAAATGTGTTCCCACCTAGAGCCTTGTTAGTGAGGGCCAGAGGGACTGTGTCTTGAGATTCATGTGATGATCCTAGGAGAGGCCATGGAAGCACTGTGCTGGGAAAAACAGGAGGTTTGGGGGGTGGCAAAGTTGCTCCCTGTTGTGGGTTCATGGCAGACTTTTGAGACCAGGAGCCTTAGCATAGAGTATGAAAGAAGGAACTTAAGCAGCTGTGCAATCTGACCTTCACACCCTTTACTCTGTCAGATAATTGATTATCTGCCCAAACCCCAGAGGTAGTGCCTGCTCTGTGGGGTGGAGGAACACATCCTCCATTTCTAAGCAAATGCTAAGAAATCCTTTTTTTGGCCCTCCACATTCTTCTCTGTGAAAGGCACATGATTTCCTTCCTTAAATTTTCTATGAGAATTAAATTTAACAATACCCAGAGTTCCCTGTTGGGGATGGCCAATACTTTTAGTAACTTAGTAATAGTAAATAACATTTATCACATGTTTTCTATATTCATTTGCCAAGAACTTTTCATTGGGTTGATTAAGTTCTAATCAGTCTTTCCAATGATTCTGTGATGTGCCTATATTTCTCCCATTTTACAGATTAATAAATTGAGTTTTAATGTGATTCGGTGATTTTCTTATAGCCACACAGGAATCTGAGGACTAGAGTTTAAATATGCATTTTACCATTTTAAGGAACATAGTTGTAACACCAATGCTATAGACTCCCTCTCCGTATCTTTTTATGAGTCTCATTGACCTCACAGTGAGTGCTTTTAGATCTATTTTTAGTGTACAGTACTGGCTCTTATGTTTATCTTATTTAACATTTTTGATAATTTAATTCATTAGTACTATATTTACATCATTCCCACTGCTAATTCTTCCTCCTTAAACCCACCTTGTACCTTCCCATTCCTTCTCAAATCCTTGACTTCTTCTTTATTGTTATATGTACATATAAATACAACCTACTGAGTCCATTCAGTGTTGCTTATATATGTGTGTGTTTACAGCTGACCACTTGGGATTAGAAAACCAATTAGGGGCTCATCCCTGGGGAACACTGATTTCTCTTCCTTTCTTAGCAGCCATTAATTGCCTGAAGCTCTTTGTCTGGTTTAGGGCCTGGTGAAATTCCTTTAGCCATATTGAAATGTCACCTGGTGTTCTCATTACATAGGTCTTATTTAGGCAACCACATTGTTAAGATTCCATTTGTGTAACTCCCTGCCATCAGGAGAAGACACTACTTCACAGCAAACAGCCTGGCCCTCTAGTTCTCACAGTCTTTCTGATTCTCTTCCTTGATGTTCCCCAAACCTTAGATGTAGAAGTAATACTGTAGATGTATCAGTTGAAGACTGGCACCCTAAAGTCTGTGTTCTCTGTATTTTGACCAGTTATAAATTTCTGTGATACTCTCTGTCTGTTGCAAAGAGAAGCTTCTTTGGTGAGGGATGAAAGGTAAACTTATTTGTGGATATGAGAATTTAGAATGCAGTTGGGACTTCTACTGGTTTAGGAATCAGGCAGTAGTAGGCTCTACTTTTCTATCACCATGGAAAAACACCAAGACCAAGGCAAGTTATTTTAAAAAGCATTTAATTTGGGCTTTACAGGTATGAAGGTTTAGAGTCCATGATTGTCAAGGCCAAGAGCATAGCAGCATGTAGGCATTCATGGTGCTAGAGCAGTAGCTGAGAGTTTACATCTGATCCACAAGCATGAGGCAAGGAAAGAGGGAACTAACCAGGAATAATGTGGGATTTTGAAACTTCAAAGCCTGCTCCCTAATGACATAACTCCTCCAGCAAAGTTAGACCATCTAATCTTTCCCACACAGTTCAACCAACTAAGGACTGAGCACTCAGCAATGAGCTTATGGAAGTTATTCTCAAATCACAACAGTCGGCAAAGCTCTTGCTTAAGGATTTATTATATGAATACAGAGGCTTTTCATTGTTCAGTAGTTTGTTTCCTAAATATAAAACTGAAAATACTATTGTGAGCATTATCAGTGACAGCAGAAACTAAACATCAATAAAATTAGTTGTGAAAGTAAATATACTTTCCTAAATAAACCTTGAGTAAAATGGGGGGGAAACTATTGCGGCATTGTTATAGGAATGTCATAATACAATGACAAGCCAATGCTGAGCTAGACTTTTCAACTTTGGTTTGTCTTATACTGGTCATTGGATTTCGTTCTGCTTTGAACATGAAATACTCCCTACAGAATTATATGCTTGAGCACTTGGTCCCTACCTGATGGAGTTATTTTGGGAGTCTTGGGGTATTTGAGTGGGAAGCATGGGGGCCTTGGAGGGTTGCAGACTGATCCTACTTCCAGCCTAAGCTTTCTGTACCTGTCAAAAATGATATCACAACCATGCTTTCAAAGCCCGTAGTCTTAGATGAACCTATCCCAGTCTCCATGCCTTTCCTATTATATCTGCACTGAGTCTGCCTCTGCCCTCAGGGAATCCAAGCACCCCTGTGCACCAGATTGGACTGAAAGGAATGAAACTTAGCTAGGGAGGATGAGTCAGGCACAATTTTGGTGGGTATGAGTGTGGGAGAAACACCCTTCTCTACAGACAGTTTACAGTGAAACATCTCTCCTTCCTGGGGGGAACAAGGACTATATAAACCTTGGGGAGTGGGTAGGTGTCAGGAGCTAACATAGGACAAGCTAATAACTAGCAGGTGATCTTCCTTAGATAGTCCAACTTAGATTAAAAATCCACAATGGATTTGCTCTGATAGGCAAGACCCAGGAGACCTTCATTTTAAGAAAGATTCCTGCTGACATCTCTGATGCCAGAGGAAAACACCAAATGCCATCTGGAACCCTGGTGCACGAAAGCTCCCGGAAAGGGCGGCGCAGATCTTCCTGGTTGCTGCCGCCGCGGAGAGCTCGTAGGCAGCACCCCACGAGCAAACTTGAGCCTCGGGACCACAAGTAAGACCAACTTTTCTCTGGTTGCTGCCGCTGCAGAGAGCCCATGGGCAACACCCCACGAGCGAACTTGAGCCTCGGGACCACAGGTAAGACCAACTTTTCTGCTGCAAGAAAGCTGCCTGGTGAGCTTGGGACACACGGAAGCAGAATTCCTCCAGGACCAGGCACGTTCTGTGTTTACTGGAAGTCCCACACCCTCGGATCCCGGCCCGCAGCAGCTCTCTGCTCCCAGACCATGTGAGAGAGAGACCCAACCGCCTGGTCAGGTGGGCACTCCTGAGGCTGCAGAGCGGAAGAGACCACCAACACTGCTCACCCCTGCACACATCCCTGGCCCAAGAGGAAACCGTATAAGGCCTCTGGGCTCCCGTGGGGGAGGGCCCAGGAGCGGCAGGACCCCTGCCAGAGACACCGCCGGACCCTGAAGGAAACAGACCGGATAAACAGTTCTCTGCACCCAAATCCCGTGGGAGGGAGAGCTAAACCTTCAGAGAGGCAGACAAGCCTGGGAAACCAGAAGAGACTGATCTCTGTACATACATCTCGGACGCCAGAGGAAAACACCAAAGGCCATCTGGAACCCTGGTGCACTGAAGCTCCCGGAAGAGGCGGCACAGGTATTCCTGGTTGCTGCCACCGCAGAGAGCCCGTGGGCAGCACCCCACGAGCGAACTTGAGCCTCGGGACCACAGGTAAGACCAAATTTTCTGCTGCAAGAAAGCTGCCTGGTGAACTCAAGACACAGGCCCACAGGAACAGCTGAAGACCTGTAGAGAGGAAAAACTACACGCCCGAAAGCAGAACACTCTGTTCCCATAACTGGTTGAAAGAAAACAGGAAAACAGGTCTACAGCACTCCTGACACACAGGCTTATAGGACAGTATAGCCACTGTCAGAAATAGCAGAACAAAGTAACACTAGAGATAATCTGATGGCGAGAGTCAAGCGCAGGAACCCAAGCAACAGAAACCAAGACTACATGCCATCATCGGACCCCAATTCTCCCACCAAAACAAACATGGAATATCCAAACACACCAGAAAAGCAAAATCTAGTTTCAAAATCATATTTGATCATGATGCTGGAGGACTTCAAGAAAGATGTGAAGAACTCCCTTAGGGAAACACAGGAAAACATTAATAAACAAGTAGAAGCCTACAGAGAGGAATCGCAAAAATCCCTGAAAGAATTCCAGGAAAACACAATCAAACAGTTGAAGGAATTAAAAATGGAAATAGAAGCAATCAAGAAAGAACACATGGAAACAACCCTGGATATAGAAAACCAAAAGAAGAGACAAGGAGCTGTAGATACAAGCTTCACCAACAGAATACAAGAGATGGAAGAGAGAATCTCAGGAGCAGAAGATTCCATAGAAATCATTGACTCAACTGTCAAAGATAATGTAAAGCGGAAAAAGCTACTGGTCCAAAACATACAGGAAATCCAGGACTCAATGAGAAGATCAAACCTAAGGATAATAGGTATAGAAGAGAGTGAAGACTCCCAGCTCAAAGGACCAGTAAATATCTTCAACAAAATCATAGAAGAAAACTTCCCTAACCTAAAAAAAGAGATACCCATAGACATACAAGAAGCCTACAGAACTCCAAATAGATTGGACCAGAAAAGAAACACCCCCCGTCACATAATTGTCAAAACACCAAACGCACAAAATAAAGAAAGAATATTAAAAGCAGTAAGGGAAAAAGGTCAAGTAACATATAAAGGCAGACCAATCAGAATCACACCAGACTTCTCGCAGAAACTATGAAGGCCAGAAGATCCTGGACTGATGTCATACAGACCCTAAGAGAACACAAATGCCAGCCCAGGTTACTGTATCCTGCAAAACTCTCAATTAACATAGATGGAGAAACCAAGATATTCCATGACAAAACCAAATTTACACAATATCTTTCTACAAATCCAGCACTACAAAGGATAATAAATGGTAAAGCCCAACATAAGGAGGCAAGCTATAACCTAGAAGAAGCAAGAAACTAATCGTCTTGGCAACAAAACAAAGAGAATGAAAGCACACAAACATAACCTCACATCCAAATATGAATATAACGGGAAGCAATAATCACTATTCCTTAATATCTCTCAACATCAATGGCCTCAACTCCCCAATAAAAAGACATAGATTAACAAACTGGATACGCAACGAGGACCCTGCATTCTGCTGCCTACAGGAAACACACCTCAGAGACAAAGACAGACACTACCTCAGAGTGAAAGGCTGGAAAACAACTTTCCAAGCAAATGGTCAGAAGAAGCAAGCTGGAGTAGCCATTCTAATATCAAATAAAATCAATTTCCAACTAAAAGTCATCAAAAAAGATAAGGAAGGACACTTCATATTCAGCAAAGGAAAAATCCACCAAGATGAACTCTCAATCCTAAATATCTATGCCCCAAATACAAGGGCACCTACATACATAAAAGAAACCTTACTAAAGCTCAAAACACACATTGCACCTCACACAATAATAGTGGGAGATTTCAACACCCCACTCTCATCAATGGACAGATCATGGAAACAGAAATTGAACAGAGATGTAGACAGACTAAGAGAAGTCATGAGCCAAATGGACTTAACGGATATTTATAGAACATTCTATCCTAAAGCAAAAGGATATACCTTCTTCTCAGCTCCTCATGGTACTTACTGCAAAATTGACCATATACTTGGTCAAAACACGGGCCTCAACAGGTACAGAAAGATAGAAATAATCCCATGCGTGCTATCGGACCACCACGGCCTAAAACTGGTCTTCAATAAAAATCAAGGAAGAATGCCCACATACACTTGGAAATTGAACAATGCTCTACTCAATGATAACCTGGTCAAGGAAGAAATAAAGAAAGAAATTAAAAACTTTTCAGAATTTAATGAAAATGAAGGTACAACATACCCAAACTTATGGGACACAATGAACGCTGTGCTAAGAGGAAAACTCATAGCGCTGAGTGCCTGCAGAAAGAAACAGGAAAGAGCATATGTCAGCAGCTTGACAGCACACCTAAAAGCTCTAGAACAAAAAGAAGCACATACACCCAGGAGGAGTAGAAGGCAGGAATTAATCAATCTCAGAGCGGAAATCAACCAAGTAGAAACAAAAAGGACCATAGAAAGAATCAACAGAACCAAAAGTTGGTTCTTTGAGAAAATCAACAAGATAGATAAACCCTTAGCCAGACTAACGAGAGGACACAGAGAGTGCGTCCAAATTAACAAAATCAGAAATGAAAAGGGAGACATAACAACAGATTCAGAGGAAATTCAAAAAATCATCAGATCTTACTATAAAAGCCTATATTCAACAAAACTTGAAAATCTGCAGTAAATGGACAAATTCCTAGACAGATACCAGGTACCGAAGTTAAATCAGGAACAGATAAACCAGTTAAACAACCCCATTACTCCTAAGGAAATAGAAGCAGTCATTAAAGGTCTCCCAACAAAAAGAGCCCAGGTCCAGACGGGTTTAGTGCAGAATTCTATCAGACCTTCATAGAAGACCTCATACCAATATTATCCAAACTATTCCACAAAATTGAAACAGATGGAGCACTACCGAATTCCTTCTATGAAGCCACAATTACTCTTATATCTAAACCACACAAAGACCCAACAAAGAAAGAGAACTTAGACCAATTTCCCTTATGAATATCGATGCAAAAATACTCAATAAAATTCTGGCAAACCGAATCCAAGAGCACATCAAAACAATCATCCACCATGACCAAGTAGGCTTCATCCCAGGCATGCAGGGATGGTTTAATATACGGAAAACCATCAACGTGATCCATTATATAAACAAACTGAAAGAACAAAACCACATGATCATTTCATTAGACGCTGAGAAAGCATTTGACAAAATTCAACACCCCTTCATGATAAAAGTCCTGGAGAGAATAGGAATTCAAGGCCCATACCTGAACATAGTAAAAGCCATATACAGCAAACCAGTTGCTAACATTAAACTAAATGGAGAGAAACTCCAAGCAATCCCACTAAAATCAGGGACTAGATAAGGCTGCCCACTCTCTCCCTACTTATTCAATATAGTTCTTGAAGTTCTAGCCAGAGCAATCAGACAACAAAAGGATGTCAAGGGGATACAGATCGGAAAAGAAGAAGTCAAAATATCACTGTTTGCAGATGATATGATAGTGTATTTAAGTGATCCCAAAAGTTCCACCAGAGAACTACTAAAGCTGATAAACAACTTCAGCAAAGTGGCTGGGTATAAAATTAACTCAAATAAATCAGTAGCCTTCCTCTACACAAAAGAGAAACAAGCCGAGAAAGAAATTAGGGAAACGACACCCTTCATAATAGACCCAATAATATAAAGTACCTCGGTGTGACTTTAACCAAGCAAGTAAAAGATCTGTACAATAAGAACTACAAGACACTGAAGAAGGAAATTGAAGAAGACCTCAGAAGATGGAAAGATCTCCCATGCTCATGGATTGGCAGGATTAATATAGTAAAAATGGCCATTTTACCAAAAGCAATCTACAGATTCAATGCAATCCCCATCAAAATACCAATCCAATTCTTCAAAGAGTTAGACAGAACAATTTGCAAATTCATCTGGAATAACAAAAAACCCAGGATAGCTAAAGCTATCCTCAACAATAAAAGGACTTCAGGGGGAATCACTATCCCTGAACTCAAGCAGTATTACAGAGCAATAGTGATAAAAAATGCATGGCATTGGTACAGAGACAGACAGATAGACCAATGGAATAGAATTGAAGACCCAGAAATGAACCCACACACCTATGGTCAATTGATTTTTGACAAAGGAGCCAAAACCATCAAATGGAAAAAAGAAAGCATTTTCAGCAAATGGTGCTGGTTCAACTGGAGGGCAACATGTAGAAGAATGCAGATCGATCCATGCTTATCACCCTGTACAAAGCTTAAGTCCAAGTGGATCAAGGACCTCCACATCAAACCAGACACACTCAAACTAATAGAAGAAAAACTAGGGAAGCATCGGGAACACATGGGCACTGGAAAAAATTTCCTGAACAAAACACCAATGGCTTACGTTCTAAGATCAAGAATCGACAAATGGGATCTCGTAAAACTGCAAAGCTTCTGTAAGGCAAAGGACATGGTGGTTAGGACAAAACGGCAACCAACAGATTGGGAAAAGATCTTTACCAATCCTACAACAGATAGAGGCCTTATATCCAAAATATACAAAGAACTCAAGAAGTTAGACCGCAGGGAAACAAATAACCCTATTAAAAAATGGGGTTCAGAGCTAAACAAAGAATTCACAGCTGAGGAATGCCGAATGGCTGAGAAACACCTAAAGAAATGTTCAAAATCTTTAGTCATAAGGGAAATGCAAATCAAAACAACCCTGAGATTTCACCTCACACCAGTGAGAATGGCTAAGATCAAAAACTCAGGGGACAACAGATGCTGGCGAGGATGTGGAGGAAGAGGAACACTCCTCCATTGTTGGTGGGATTGCAGACTGGTACAACCATTCTGGAAATCAGTCTGGAGAATCCTCAGAAAATTGGACATTGAACTGCCTGAGTATCCAGCTATACCTCTCTTGGGCATATACCCAAAAGATGCCCCAACATATAAAAAAGACATGTGCTCCACTATGTTCATTGCAGCCTTATTTATAATAGCCAGAACATGGAAAGAACCCAGATGCCCTTCAACAGAGGAATGGATACAGAAAATGTGGTACATCTACACAATGGAATATTACTCAGCTATCAAAAACAACGACTTTATGAAATTTGTAGGCAAATGGTTGGAACTGGAAAACATCATCCTGAGTGAGCTAACCCAATCACAGAAAGACATACATGGTATGCACTCATTGATAAGTGGCTATTAGCCCAAATGCTTGAATTACCCTAGATCCCTAGAACAAATGAAACTCAAGACGGATGATCAAAATGTGAACACTTCACTCCTTCTTTAAAAGAGGAACAAGAATACCCTTGGCAGGGAAGAGAGAGGCAAAGATTAAAACAGAGACTGAAGGAACACCCATTCAGAGTCTGCCCCACATGTGGCCCATACATATATAGCCACCCAATTAGACAAAATGGATGAAGCAAAGAAGTGCAGACCGACAGGAGCCGGATGTAGATCGCTCCTAAGAGACACAGCCAGAATACAACAAATACAGAGGCGAATGCCAGCAGCAAACCACTAAACTGAGAATAGGACCCCCGTTGAAGGAATCAGAGAAAGAACTGGAAGAGCTTGAAGGGGCTCGAGACTCCATATGTACAACAATGCCAAGCAACCAGAGCTTCCAGGGACTAAGCCCCTACCCAAAGACTATACATGGACTGACCCTGGACTCTGACCTCATAGGTAGCAATGCATATCCTAGTAAGAGCACCAGTGGAAGGGGAAGCCCTGGGTCCTGCTAAGACTGAACCCCCAGTGAACTAGACTGGTGGGGGGAGGGCGGCAATGGGGGGAGGTTTGGTAGGGGAACCCCCATAAGGAAGGGGAGGGGGGAGGGGGATGTTTGCCCGGATACCGGGAAAGGGAATAACACTTGAAATGTATATAAGAAATACTCAAGTTAATAAAAAAAATATATATATATAAAAAAAAGAAATGGGGAATCTTCATCTGAAGTTTTGGAATATTTGATCAGTGATTAAAATAAATAATACAGACCATTCCAAAAAAAAAAAAAAAAAGACCAACTTTTCTGCTGCAAGCGACCTGCCTGGTGAACTCTGGACACACAGAGGCAAAATTCCTCTAGGACCGGGCACTTCCGGGTTAGCAGGCGTCCGAAACCCACGGATCCCTGCCCGCAGCAGCTCTCTGCTCCCAAACCCCGTGGGAGAGAGAGACCCAACCGCCTGGTCAGGTGGGCACTCCTGAGGCTGCAGAGCAGAAGAGACCACCAACACTGCCCACCTCTGCTCACAACCCTGGCCCAAGAGGAAACTGTATACGGCCTCTGGGTTCCCGTAGAGGAGGGCCCAGGAGCAGCAGGTCCGCAGCATCTGAGACACCGCCAGAACCTGAAGAGACCTACCGGATAAACAGTTCTCTGCACCCAAATCCCATGGGAGGGAGAGCTAAACCTTCAGAGAGGCAGACAAGCCTGGGAAACCAGAAGAGACTGCACTCTCCACACATCTCTGACGCCAGAGGAAAACACCAAACACCATCTGGAACCCTGGTGCATGGAAGCTCCCAGAAAGGGCGGCGCAGATCTTCCTGGTTGCTGCTGCCTCGGAGAGCTCGTAGGCAGCACCCCACGAGCGAACTGGAGCATCGGAACCACAGGTAAGATGAACTTTTCTGCTGCAAGTGACCTGCCTGGTGAACTCAAGACACAGGCCCACAGGAACAGCTGAAGACCTGTAGAGAGGAAAAATTAAACGCCTGAAAGCAGAACACTCTGTCCCCATAACTGGCTGAAAGAAAACAGGAAAACAGGTCTACAGCACTCCTGACACACAGGCTTATAGGACAGTATAGCCACTGTCAGAAATAGCAGAACAAAGTAACACTAGAGATAATCTGATGGCGAGAGGCAAGCGCAGGAACCCAAGCAACAGAAACCAAGACTACATGGCATCATCAGAGCCCAATTCTCCCACCAAACCAAACACAGAATATCCAAACACACCAGAAAAGTAAGATCTAATTTCAAAATCATAATTGATCATGATGCTGGAGGACTTCAAGAAAGACGTGAAGAACTCCCTTAGAGAAACACAGGAAAACATTAATAAACTAGTAGAAGCCTACAGAGAGGAATCGCAAAAATCCCTGAAAGAATTCCAGGAAAACACAATCAAACAGTTGAAGGAATTAAAAATGGAAATAGAAGCAATCAAGAAAGAACACATGGAAACAACCCTGGATATAGAAAACCAAAAGAAGAGGCAAGGAGCTGTAGATACAAGCTTCACCAACAGAACACAAGAGATGGAAGAGAGAATCTCAGGAGCAGAAAATTCCATAGAAATCATTGACTCAACTGTCAAAGATAATGTAAAGCGGAAAAAGCTACTGGTCCAAAACATACAGGAAATCCAGGACTCAATGAGAAGATCAAACCTAAGGATAATAGGTATAGAAGAGAGTGAAGACTCCCAGCTAAAAGGACCAGTAAATATCTTCAACAAAATCATAGAAGAAAACTTCCCTAATCTACAAAAAGAGATACCCATAGACATACAAGAAGCCTACAGAACTCCAAATAGATTGGACCAGAAAAGAAACACCTCCCGTCACATAATTGTCAAAACACCAAACGCACAAAATAAAGAATATTAAAAGCAGTAAGGGAAAAAGGTCAAGTAACATATAAAGGGAGACCTATCAGAATCACACCAGATTTCTCGCCAGAAACTATGAAGGCCAGAAGATCCTGGACTGATGTCATACAGACCCTAAGAGAACACAAATGCCAGCCCAGGTTACTGTATCCTGAAAAACTCTCAATTAACATAGTTGGAGAAACCAAGATATTCCATGACAAAACCAAATTTACACAATATCTTTCTACAAATCCAGCACTACAAAGGATAATAAATGGTAAAGCCCAACATAAGGAGGCAAGCTATACCCTAGAAGAAGCAAGAAACTAATCGTCTTGGCAACAAAACAAAGAGAATGAAAGCACACAAACATAACCTCACATCCAAATATGAATATAAAGGCAAACAATAATCACTATTCCTTAATATCTCTCAATATCAATGGCCTCAACTCCCCAATAAAAAGACATAGATTAACAAACTGGATACGCAACGAGGACCCTGCATTCTGCTGCCTACAGGAAACACACCTCAGAGACAAAGACAGACACTACCTCAGAGTGAAAGGCTGGAAAACAACTTTCCAAGCAAATGGTCAGAAGAAGCAAGCTGGAGTAGCCATTCTAATATCAAATAAAATCAATTTCCAACTAAAAGTCATCAAAAAAGATAAGGAAGGACACTTCATATTCAGCAAAGGAAAAATCCACCAAGATGAACTCTCAATCCTAAATATCTATGCCCCAAATACAAGGGCACCTACATACGTAAAAGAAACCTTACTAAAGCTCAAAACACACATTGCACCTCACACAATAATAGTGGGAGATTTCAACACCCCACTCTCATCAATGGACAGATCATGGAAACAGAAATTGAACAGAGATGTAGACAGACGAAGAGAAGTCATGAGACAAATGGACTTAACGGATATTTATAGAACATTCTATCCTAAAGCAAAAGGATATACCTTCTTCTCAGCTCCTCATGGTACTTTCTCCAAAATTGACCATATACTTGGTCAAAAAACGGGCCTCAACAGGTACAGAAAGATAGAAATAATCCCATGCGTGCTATCGGACCACCACGGCCTAAAACTGGTCTTCAATAACAATAAGGGAAGAATGCCCACATATACGTGGAAATTGAACAATGCTCTACTCAATGATAAACTGGTCAAGGAAGAAATAAAGAAAGAAATTAAAAACTTTTTAGAATTTAATGAAAATGAAGATACAACATACTCAAACTTATGGGACACAATGAAAGCTGTGCTAACAGGAAAACTCATAGCGCTGAGTGCCTGCAGAAAGAAACAGGAAAGAGCATATGTCAGCAGCTTGACAGCACACCTAAAAGCTCTAGAACAAAAAGAAGCAAATACACCCAGGAGGAGCAGAAGGCAGGAAATAATCAAACTCAGAGCTGAAATCAACCAAGTAGAAACAAAAAGGACCATAGAAAGAATCAACAGAACCAAAAGTTGGTTCTTTGAGAAAATCAACAAGATAGATAAACCCTTAGCCAGACTAACGAGAGGACACAGAGAGTGCGTCCAAATTAACAAAATCAGAAATGAAAAGGGAGACATAACTACAGATTCAGAGGAAATTCAAAAAATCATCAGATCTTACTATAAAAACCTATATTCAACAAAATTTGAAAATCTTCAGGAAATGGACAATTTCCTAGACTGACACCAGGTATCGAAGTTAAATCAGGAACAGATAAACCAGTTAAACAACCCCATAACTCCTAAGGAAATAGAAGCAGTCATTAAAGGTCTCCCAACCAAAAAGAGTCCAGGTCCAGACGGGTTTAGTGCAGAATTCTATCAGACCTTCATAGAAGACCTCATACCAATATTATCCAAACTATTCCACAAAATTGAAACAGATGGAGCACTACCGAATTCCTTCTACGAAGCCACAATTACTCTTATACCTAAACCACACAAAGACACAACAAAGAAAGAGAACTTCAGACCAATTTCCCTTATGAATATCGACGCAAAAATACTCAATAAAATTCTGGCAAACCGAATTCAAGAGCACATCAAAACAATCATCCACCATGATCAAGTAGGCTTCATCCCAGGCATGCAGGGATGGTTTAATATACGGAAAACCATCAACGTGATCCATTATATAAACAAACTGAAAGAACAGAACCACATGATCATTTCATTAGATGCTGAGAAAGCATTTGACAAAATTCAACACCCCTTCATGATAAAAGTCCTGGAAAGAATAGGAATTCAAGGCCCATACCTAAACATAGTAAAAGCCATATAGAGCAAACCAGTTGCTAACATTAAACTAAATGGAGAGAAACTTGAAGCAATCCCACTAAAATCAGGGACTAGACAAGGCTGCCCACTCTCTCCCTACTTTTTCAATATAGTTCTTGAAGTTCTAGCCAGAGCAATCAGACAACAAAAGGAGATCAAAGGGATACAGATCGGAAAAGAAGAGGTCAAAATATCACTATTTGCAGATGACATGATAGTATGTTTAAGTGATCCCAAAAGTTCCACCAGAGAACTACTAAAGCTGATAAACAACTTCAGCAAAGTGGCTGGGTATAAAATTAACTCAAATAAATCAGTTGCCTTCCTCTATACAAAAGAGAAACAAGCCGAGAAAGAAATTAGGGAAACGACACCCTTCATAATAGACCCAAATAATATAAAGTACCTCGGTGTGACTTTAACCAAGCAAGTAAAAGATCTGTACAATAAGAACTTCAAGACACTGAGGAAAGAAATTGAAGAAGACCTCAGAAGATGGAAAGATCTCCCATGCTCATGGATTGGCAGGATTAATATAGTAAAAATGGCCATTTTACCAAAAGCAATCTACAGATTCAATGCAATCCCCATCAAAATACCAATCCAATTCTTCAAAGAGTTAGACAGAACAATTTGCAAATTCATCTGGAATAACGAAAAACCCAGGATAGCTAAAGCTATCCTCAACAATAAAAGGACTTCAGGGGGAATCACTATCCCTGAACTCAAGCAGTATTACAGAGCAATAGTGATAAAAACTGCATGGCATTGGTACAGAGACAGACAGATAGACCAATGGAATAGAATTGAAGACCCAGAAATGAACCCACACACCTATGGTCACTTGATTTTTGACAAAGGAGCCAAAACCATCCAATGGAAAAAAGATAGCATTTTCAGCAAATGGTGATGGTTCAACTGGAGGGCAACATGTAGAAGAATGCAGATCGATCCATGCTTATCACCCTGTACAAAGCTTAAGTCCAAGTGGATCAAGGACCTCCACATCAAACCAGACACACTCAAACTAATAGAAGAAAAACTAGGGAAGCATCTGGAACACATGGGCACTGGAAAAAATTTCCTGAACAAAACACCAATGGCTTATGCTCTAAGATCAAGAATCGACAAATGGGATCTCATAAAACTGCAAAGCTTCTGTAAGGCAAAGGACACTGTGGTTAGGACAAAACGGCAACCAACAGATTGGGAAAAGATCTTTACCAATCCTACAACAGATAGAGGCCTTATATCCAAAATATACAAAGAACTCAAGAAGTTAGACCGCAGGGAAACAAATAACCCTATGAAAAAATGGGGTTCAGAGCTAAACAAAGAATTCACAGCTGAGGAATGCCGAATGGCTGAGAAACACCTAAAGAAATGTTCAACATCTTTAGTCATAAGGGAAATGCAAATCAAAACAACCCTGAGATTTCACCTCACACCAGTGCGATTGGCTAAGATCAAAAACTCAGGTGACAGCAGATGCTGGCGAGGATGTGGAGAAAGAGGAACACTCCTCCATTGTTGGTGGGATTGCAGACTGGTAAAACCATTCTGGAAATCAGTCTGGAGGTTCCTCAGAAAATTGGACATTGAACTGCCTGAGGATCCAGCTATACCTCTCTTGGGCATATACCCAAAAGATGCCTCAACATATAAAAGAGACACGTGCTCCACTATGTTCATCGCAGCCTTATTTATAATAGCCAGAACATGGAAAGAACCCAGATGCCCTTCAACAGAGGAATGGATACAGAAAATGTGGTACATCTACACAATGGAATATTACTCAGCTATCAAAAACAACGAGTTTATGAAATTTGTAGGCAAATGGTTGGAACTGGAAAATATCATCCTGAGTGAGCTAACCCAATCACAGAAAGACATACATGGTATGCACTCATTGATAAGTGGCTATTGGCCCAAATGCTTGAATTACCCTAGATCCCTAGAACAAACGAAACTCAAGACGGATGATCAAAATGTGAATGCTTCACTCCTTCTTTAAATGAGGAAAAAGAATACCCTTGGCAGGGAAGGGAGAGGCAAAGATTAAAACAGAGACTGAAGGAACACCCATTCAGAGCCTGCCCCACATGTGGCCCATACATATACAGCCACCCAATTAGACAAGATGGATGAAGCAAAGAAGTGCAGACCGACAGGAGCCGGATGTAGATCGCTCCTGAGAGACACAGCCAGAATACAGCAAATACAGAGGCGAATGCCAGCAGCAAACCACTGAACTGAGAATAGGTCCCCTATTGAAGGAATCAGAGAAAGAACTGGAAGAGCTTGAAGGGGCTCGAGACCCCAAAAGTACAACAATGCCAAGCAACCAGAGCTTCCAGGGACTAAGCCACTACCTAAAGACTATACATGGACTGACCCTGGACTCTGACCCCATAGGTAGCAATGAATATCCTAGTAAGAGCACCAGTGGAAGGGGAAGCCCTGGGTCCTGCTAAGACTGAACCCCCAGTGAACTAGTCTATGGGGGGAGGGCGGCAATGGGGGGAGGGTTGGGAGGGGAACACCCATAAGGAAGGGGAGGGGGGAGGGGGATGTTTGCCCGGAAACCGGGAAAGGGAATAACACTCGAAATGTATATAAGAAATACTCAAGTAAATAAAAAAAAAAAAAAAAGAAGAACCAAATTGGAGGTCTCACTCTCCATGATTTTGAAACTTACAACAAATCTAATCAAAACAATGTGGTGCTGGCATAAAGACAGGCATATAGGCTGAAATAGAATAGAGAGCCCAGAAATGAATCTAACATATGGTCAACATGATTTTTCACAAGTATGCCAAAATGGTTCAATGGAGAAAAGATACTCTTCAACAAATGGTGACAGAAGAACTGCCCACATGCAAAATAATGACAGTAAACTCCCACTTCACACCACCAACATTAACAAGTTGACCAAAACCCAAACATAAGAGAGAAAGCTTGAAAATCTTTAAAAGAAAACCAAAGTGGAGAGCTTTATAGCATGGGTTTTGGTAATCATTTTCTTAGCTCAAGTGATAAACAGCACAAGCGATGAAAGATAATTTGATAAATTTATCTGCATCAAAACTAAAAGTTTATGTATTAAAAGCCACTATTAAACAGAAAAAAATCATAGAAGGGGAACATATATGTAACTGGTAAGATGTTAATATCATGGAGGGAGTGATGACTCCACAATAAAGAGCACTGGCTGTTCATCCAGAAAAAAAAAAAAAAGACATAGATTAACGAACTGGATACGCAACGAGGACCCTGCATTCTGCTGCCTACAGGAAACACACCTCAGAGACAAAGACAGACACTACCTCAGAGTGAAAGGCTGGAAAACAATTTTCCAAGCAAATGGTCAGAAGAAGCAAGCTGGAGTAGCCATTCTAATATCAAATAAAATCAATTTTCAATTAAAAGTCATCAAAAAAGATAAGGAAGGACACTTCATATTCAGCAAAGGAAAAATCCACCAAGATGAACTCTCAATCCTAAATATCTATGCCCCAAATACAAGGGCACCTACATACATAAAAGAAACCTTACTAAAGCTCAAAACACACATTGCACCTCACACAATAATAGTGGGAGATTTCAACACCCCACTCTCATCAATGGACAGATCATGGAAACAGAAATTGAACAGAGATGTAGACGGACGAAGAGAAGTCATGAGACAAATGGACTTAACGGATATTTATAGAACATTCTATCCTAAAGCAAAAGGATATACCTTCTTCTCAGCTCCTCATGGTACTTTCTCCAAAATTGACCATATACTTGGTCAAAAAACGGGCCTCAACAGGTACAGAAAGATAGAAATAATCTCATGCGTGCTATCAGACCACCACGGCCTAAAACTGGTCTTCAATAACAATAAGGGAAGAATGCCCACATATACGTGGAAATTGAATTGAACAATGCTCTACTCAATGATAACCTGGTCAAGGAAGAAATAAAGAAAGAAATTAAAGACTTTTTAGAATTTAATGAAAATGAAGGTACAAAATACCCAAACTTATGGGACACAATGAAAGCTGTGCTAAGAGGAAAACTCATAGCGCTGAGTGCCTGCAGAAAGAAACAGGAAAGAGCATATGTCAGCAGCTTGACAGCACACCTAAAAGCTCTAGAACAAAAAGAAGCAAATACACCCAGGAGGAGTAGAAGGCAGGAAATAATCAAACTCAGAACTGAAATCAACCAAGTAGAAACAAAAAGGACCATAGAAAGAATCAACAGAACCAAAAGTTGGTTCTTTGAGGAAATCAACAAGATAGATAAACCCTTAGCCAGACTAACGAGAGGACACAGAGAGTGCGTCCAAATTAATAAAATCAGAAATGAAAAGGGAAACATAACTACAGATTCAGAGGAAATTCAAAAAATCATCAGATCTTACTATAAAAGCCTATATTCAACAAAACTTGAAAATCTGCAGTAAATGGACAATTTCCTAGACAGATACCAGGTACCGAAGTTAAATCAGGAACAGATAAACCAGTTAAACAACCCCATTACTCCTAAGGAAATAGAAGCAGTCATTAAAGGTCTCCCAACAAAAAGAGCCCAGGTCCAGACGGGTTTAGTGCAGAATTCTATCAGACCTTCATAGAAGACCTCATACCAATATTATCCAAACTATTCCACAAAATTGAAACAGATGGAGCACTACCGAATTCCTTCTATGAAGCCACAATTACTCTTATATCTAAACCACACAAAGACCCAACAAAGAAAGAGAACTTAGACCAATTTCCCTTGTGAATATCGATGCAAAAATACTCAATAAAATTCTGGCAAACCGAATCCAAGAGCACATCAAAACAATCATCCACCATGATCAAGTAGGCTTCATCCCAGGTATGCAGGGATGGTTTAATATATGGAAAACCATCAACGTGATCCATTATATAAACAAACTGAAAGAACAAAACCACATGATCATTTCATTAGATGCTGAGAAAGCATTTGACAAAATTCAACACCCCTTCATGATAAAAGTTCTGGAAAGAAGGGGAATTCAAGGCCCATACCTAAACATAGTAAAAGCCATATACAGCAAACCAATTGCTAACATTAAACTAAATGGAGAGAAACTTGAAGCAATCCCACTAAAATCAGGGACTAGACAAGGCTGCCCACTCTCTCCCTACTTATTCAATATAGTTCTTGAAGTTCTAGCCAGAGCAATCAGACAACAAAAGGACATCAAGGGGATACAGATCAGAAAAGAAGAAGTCAAAATATCACTTTTTGGAGATGATATGATAGTATATTTAAGTGATCCCAAAAGTTCCACCGGAGAACTACTAAAGCTGATAGACAACTTCAGCAAAGTGGCTGGGTATAAAATTAACTCAAATAAATCAGTAGCCTTCCTCCACACAAAAGAGAAGCAAGCCGAGAAAGAAATTAGGGAAACGACACCCTTCATAATAGACCCAAATAATATAAAGTACCTCGGTGTGACTTTAACCAAGCAAGTAAAAGATCTGTACAATAAGAACTTCAAGACACTGAGGAAAGAAATTGAAGAAGACCTAAGAAGATGGAAAGATCTCCCATGCTCATGGATTGGCAGGATTAATAAGGTAAAAATGGCCATTTTACCAAAAGCAATCTACAGATTCAATGCAATCCCCATCAAAATACCAATCCAATTCTTCAAAGAGTTAGACAGAACAATTTGCAAATTCATCTGGAATAACAAAAACCCAGGATAGCTAAAGCTATCCTCAACAATAAAAGGACTTCAGGGGGAATCACTATCCCTGAACTCAAGCAGTATTACAGAGCAATAGTGATAAAAACTGCATGGTATTGGTACAGAGACAGACAGATAGACCAATGGAATAGAATTGAAGACCCAGAAATGAACCCACACACCTATGGTCACTTGATTTTTGACAAAGGAGCCAAAACCATCCAATGGAAAAAAGATAGCATTTTCAGCAAATGGTGCTGGTTCAACTGGAGGGCAACATGTAGAAGAATGCAGATCGATCCATCCTTATCACCCTGTACAAAGCTTAAGTCCAAGTGGATCAAGGACCTCCACATCAAACCAGACACACTCAAACTAATAGAAGAAAAACTAGGGAAGCATCTGGAACACATGGGCACTGGAAAAAATTTCCTGAACAAAACACCAATGGCTTATGCTCTATGATCAAGAATCGACAAATGGGATCTCATAAAACTGCAAAGCTTCTGTAAGGCAAAGGACACTGTGGTTAGGACAAAACGGCAACCAACAGATTGGGAAAAGATCTTTACCAATCCTACAACAGATAGAGGCCTTATTTCCAAAATATACAAAGAACTCAAGAAGTTAGACCGCAGGGAAACAAATAACCCTATTAAAAAATGGGGTTCAGAGCTAAACAAAGAATTCACAGCTGAGGAATGCCGAATGGCTGAGAAACACCTAAAGAAATGTTCAACATCTTTAGTCATAAGGGAAATGCAAATCAAAACAACCCTGAGATTTCACCTCACACCAGTGCGATTGGCTAAGATCAAAAACTCAGGTGACAGCAGATGCTGGCGAGGATGTGGAGAAAGAGGAACACTCCTCCATTGTTGGTGGGATTGCAGACTGGTAAAACCATTCTGGAAATCAGTCTGGAGGTTCCTCAGAAAATTGGACATTGAACTGCCTGAGGATCCAGCTATACCTCTCTTGGGCATATACCCAAAAGATGCCTCAACATATAAAAGAGACACGTGCTCCACTATGTTCATCGCAGCCTTATTTATAATAGCCAGAAAATGGAAAGAACCCAGATGCCCTTCAACAGAGGAATGGATACAGAAAATGTGGTACATCTACACAATGGAATATTACTCAGCTATCAAAAACAACGAGTTTATGAAATTCGTAGGCAAATGGTTGGAACTGGAAAATATCATCCTGAGTGAGCTAACCCAATCACAGAAAGACATACATGGTATGCACTCATTGATAAGTGGCTATTAGCCCAAATGCTTGAATTACCCTAGATCCCTAGAACAAACGAAACTCAAGACGGATGATCAAAATGTGAATGCTTCACTCCTTCTTTAAATGAGGAAAAAGAATACCCTTGGCAGGGAAGGGAGAGGCAAAGATTAAAACAGAGACTGAAGGAACACCCATTCAGAGCCTGCCCCACATGTGGCCCATACATATACAGCCACCCAATTAGACAAGATGGATGAAGCAAAGAAGTGCAGACCGACAGGAGCCGGATGTAGATCGCTCCTGAGAGACACAGCCAGAATACAGCAAATATAGAGGCGAATGCCAGCAGCAAACCACTGAACTGAGAATAGGTCCCCTATTGAAGGAATCAGAGAAAGAACTGGAAGAGCTTGAAGGGGCTCGAGACCCCAAAAGTACAACAATGCCAAGCAACCAGAGCTTCCAGGGACTAAGCCACTACCTAAAGACTATACATGGACTGACCCTGGACACTGACCCCATAGGTAGCAATGAATATCCTAGTAAGAGCACCAGTGGAAGGGGAAGCCCTGGGTCCTGCTAAGACTGAACCCCCAGTGAACTAGTCTATGGGGGGAGGGCGGCAATGGGGGGAGGGTTGGGAGGGGAACACCCATAAGGAAGGGGAGGGGGGAGGGGGATGTTTGCCCGGAAACCGGGAAAGGGATTAACACTCGAAATGTATATAAGAAATACTCAAGTTAATAAAAAAAAAAAATAAAAGGCCTAATAAATAAAAAAAAAAAAAGAATCAACAGAACCAAAAGTTGGTTCTTTGAGGAAATCAACAAGATAGATAAACCCTTAGCCAGACTAACGAGAGGACACAGAGAGTGCGTCCAAATTAATAAAATCAGAAATGAAAAGGGAAACATAACTACAGATTCAGAGGAAATTCAAAAAATCATCAGATCTTACTATAAAAGCCTATATTCAACAAAACTTGAAAATCTGCAGTAAATGGACAATTTCCTAGACAGATACCAGGTACCGAAGTTAAATCAGGAACAGATAAACCAGTTAAACAACCCCATTACTCCTAAGGAAATAGAAGCAGTCATTAAAGGTCTCCCAACAAAAAGAGCCCAGGTCCAGACGGGTTTAGTGCAGAATTCTATCAGACCTTCATAGAAGACCTCATACCAATATTATCCAAACTATTCCACAAAATTGAAACAGATGGAGCACTACCGAATTCCTTCTATGAAGCCACAATTACTCTTATATCTAAACCACACAAAGACCCAACAAAGAAAGAGAACTTAGACCAATTTCCCTTATGAATATCGATGCAAAAATACTCAATAAAATTCTGGCAAACCGAATCCAAGAGCACATCAAAACAATCATCCACCATGATCAAGTAGGCTTCATCCCAGGTATGCAGGGATGGTTTAATATATGGAAAACCATCAACGTGATCCATTATATAAACAAACTGAAAGAACAAAACCACATGATCATTTCATTAGATGCTGAGAAAGCATTTGACAAAATTCAACACCCCTTCATGATAAAAGTTCTGGAAAGAAGGGGAATTCAAGGCCCATACCTAAACATAGTAAAAGCCATATACAGCAAACCAATTGCTAACATTAAACTAAATGGAGAGAAACTTGAAGCAATCCCACTAAAATCAGGGACTAGACAAGGCTGCCCACTCTCTCCCTACTTATTCAATATAGTTCTTGAAGTTCTAGCCAGAGCAATCAGACAACAAAAGGACATCAAGGGGATACAGATCAGAAAAGAAGAAGTCAAAATATCACTTTTTGCAGATGATATGATAGTATATTTAAGTGATCCCAAAAGTTCCACCAGAGAACTACTAAAGCTGATAGACAACTTCAGCAAAGTGGCTGGGTATAAAATTAACTCAAATAAATCAGTAGCCTTCCTCCACACAAAAGAGAAGCAAGCCGAGAAAGAAATTAGGGAAACGACACCTTCATAATAGACCCAAATAATATAAAGTACCTCGGTGTGACTTTTACCAAGCAAGTAAAAGATCTGTACAATAAGAACTTCAAGACTCTGAAGAAAGAAATTGAAGAAGACCTCAGAAGATGGAAAGATCTCCCATGCTCATGGATTGGCAGGATTAATATAGTAAAAATGGCCATTTTACCAAAAGGGATCTACAGATTCAATGCAATCCCCATCAAAATACCAATCCAATTCTTCAAAGAGTTAGACAGAACAATTTGCAAATTCATCTGGAATAACAAAAAACTCAGGATAGCTAAAACTATCCTCAACAATAAAAGGACTTCAGGGGGAATCACTATCCCTGAACTCAAGCAGTATTACAGAGCAATAGTGATAAAAACTGCATGGTATTGGTATAGAGACAGACAGATAGACCAATGGAACAGAATTGAAGACCCAGAAATGAACCCACACACCTATGGGCACTTGATTTTTGACAAAGGAGCCAAAACCATCAAATGGAAAAAAGATAGCATTTTCAGCAAATGGTGCTGGTTCAACTGGAGGTCAACACGTAGAAGAGTGCAGATCGATCCATGCTTATCACCCTGTACAAAGCTTAAGTCCAAGTGGATCAAGGACCTCCATATCAAAAAAGATACACTCAAACTAATAGAAGAAAAACTAGGGAAGCATCTGGAACACATAGGCACTGGAAAAAAATTCCTGAACAAAACACCAATGGCTTATGCTCTAAGATCAAGAATCGACAAATGGGATCTCATAAAACTGCAAAGCTTCTGTAAGGCAAAGGACACTGTGGTTAGGACAAAACGGCAACCAACAGATTGGGAAAAGATCTTTACCAATCCTACAACAGATAGAGGCCTTATATCCAAAATATACAAAGAACTCAAGAAGTTAGACCGCAGGGAGACAAATTACCCTATTAAAAAATGGGGTTCAGAGCTAAACAATGAATTCACAGCTGAGGAATGCCAAATGGCTGAGAAACACCTAAAGAAATGTTCAACATCTTTAGTCATAAGGGAAATGCAAATCAAAACAACCCTGGGATTTCACCTCACACCAGTGAGAATGGCTAAGATCAAAAACTCAGGTGACAGCAGATGCTGGCGAGGATGTGGAGAAAGAGGAACACTCCTCCATTGTTGGTGGGATTGCAGACTGGTAAAACCATTCTGGAAATCAGTCTGGAGGTTCCTCAGAAAATTGGACATTGAACTGCCTGAGGATCTAGCTATAACTCTTGGGCATATACCCAAAAGATGCCCCAACAAATAAAAAAGACACGTGCTCCACTATGTTCATTGCAGCCTTATTTATAATAGCCAGAAGCTGGAAAGAACCCAGATGCCCTTCAACAGAGGAATGGATACAGAAAATGTGGTACATCTACACAATGGAATATTACTCAGCTATCAAAAACAATGACTTTATGAAATTCATAGGCAAATGGTTGGAACTGGAAAATATCATCCTGAGTGAGGTAACCCAATCACAGAAAAACACACATGGTATGCACTCATTGATAAGTGGCGATTAGCCCAAATGCTTGAATTACCCTAGATGCCTAGAACAAATGAAACTCAAGACAGATGATCAAAATGTAAATGCTTCACTCCTTCTTTAAAAGGGGAACAAGAATACCCTTGGCAGGGAATAGAGTGGCAAAGATTAAAACAGACACAGAAGGAACACCCATTCAGAGCCTGCCCCACATGTGACCCATACATATACAGCCACCCAATTAGACAAGATGGATGAAGCAAAGAAGTGCAGGCCGACAGGAGCCAGATGTAGATCGCTCCTGAGAGACACAGCCAGAATACAGCAAATACAGAGGCGAATGCCAGCAGCAAACCACTGAACTGAGAATAGGACCCCCGTTGAAGGAATCAGAGAAAGAACTGGAAGAGCTTGAAGGGGCTCGAGACCCATATGTACAACAATGCCAAGCAACCAGAGCTTCCAGGGACTAAGCCACTACCTAAAGACTATACATGGACTGATCCTGGACTCTGACCTCATAGGTAGCAATGAATATCCTAGTTAAGAGCACCAGTGGAAGGGGAAGCCCTGGGTCCTGCTAAGACTGAACCCCCAGTGAACTAGATTGTTGGGGGAGGGCGGCAATGTGGGGAGGGTGGGGAGGGAAACACCCATAAAGACGGGGAGGGGGAGGGATTAGGGGGATGTTTGCCCAGAAACTGGGAAAGGGAATAACACTCGAAATGTATATAAGAAATACTCAAGTTAATAAAAAAAAAGAAAGAAAGAAAGAAAAAGAAAGATTCCTGCTATTAATATGCTTTTTTCCTGTTATTATTAAACATGTGTAACAATGACTAGGTATTAGCCCATGCTTTTGAGCAGATTTCTGCAGAACAATGAAGGTGTACTATCTTGTAGTGATGTTATTTAGACAAATAAATGACTACTTAATTCTTAGTGGTGATCCTATAAGAATTCCTAAAATTATATCAGTATTTATTACACTCTTTTACAGTGTGACTGCTATTTCGTCAATACTGATAGTCAATACTGCAATGAGAACTCTGCCAGTCTTTGGTGTCACAAGTTAGTTGCTTCTGAGAGAGTAAGCAGGCATTGTATTACTCAGAGCACATTCCAAAAGATTGCAAAACCATTAACCAAAGGTCATAAAAGGAAACTAACAATTTATTATAGGTTCTAGCACAGAATATAAGGTTTATCTATACAAAGGTTTTATCTATACAAAACTTCACTAATAACTTAGTTTTGGTTTTTAACACTCCATGAACCTGTGGAACTGTGACAAGTAATGAATGTTTAGCCAAATAGTTACTCCCAATGGTTAGGCATATAAACATTCTCTGTTGTAAACTTCTTATTCAATTTATGACTTGAATTTATGTGTAAACTTGTGATGAACTTTTTGCCATGTGATCATGTATTCCAAAAGGTGTATAAATGCTGAGGATAAAGAGAAGAGAGCATTATTCTCTCCTTGTCTCGCTTTTCTTATCATTATTCTCCTTATCTCCTCCTCTTAGTTCTCTTTAATCTATCCTGCTTTTCTTAGATATGGCTTATCCCCTTTTTTTTAGAGGTCCCTTTCCCCTTTTTTCTTAGAGAGCTTGCATGGGAAATTTCTCACAACTTAGAAATAAATGCTAAATTCTCTTTTCTTTTTTTTTCTCTTTTTTTTTATTAACTTGAGTATTTCTTATATACATTTCAAGTGTTATTCCCTTTCCCGGTTTCTGGACAAACATCCCCCTCCCCCCTCCCCTTCCTTATGGGTGTTCCCCTCCCAACCCATAGATATTTAGGGTTGAGACTTCATTTTGGTAGATTTTTCCTTTGATGAACATGAAGTGTCCTTCCTTATCTTTTTTGATGACTTTTAGTTGAAAATTGATTTTATTTGATATTAGAATGGCTACTCCAGCTTGCTTCTTCTGACCATTTGCTTGGAAAGTTGTTTTCCAGCCTTTCACTCTGAGGTAGTGTCTGTCTTTGTCTCTAAGGTGTGTTTCCTGTAGGCAGCAGAATGCAGGGTCCTCGTTGCGTATCCAGTTTGTTAATCTATGTCTTTTTATTGGGGAGTTGAGGCCATTGATATTGAGAGATATTAAGGAATAGTGATTATTTGTTCCTGTTATATTCATATTTGGAAGTGAGGTTATGTTTGTGTGCTTTCATTCTCTTTGTTTTGTTGCCAAGACGATTAGTTTCTTGCTTCTTCTAGGGTATAGCTTGCCTCCTTATGTTGGGCTTTACCATTTATTATCCTTTGTAGTGCTGGATTTGTAGAAAGATATTGTGTAAATTTGGTTTTGTCATGGAATATCTTGGTTTCTCCATCTATGTTAATTGAGAGTTTTGCTGGATACAGTAACCTGGGCTGGCATTTGTGTTCTCTTAGGGTCTGTATGACATCAGTCCAGGATCTTCTGGCCTTCATAGTTTCTGGCGAGAAGTCTGGTGTGATTCTGATTGGTCTGCCTTTATATGTTACTTGACCTTTTTCCCTTACTGCTTTTAATATTCTTTCTTTATTTTGTGCGTTTGGTGTTTTGACAATTATGTGACAGGGGGTGTTTCTTTTCTGGTCCAATCTATTTGGAGTTCTGTAGGCTTCTTGTATGTCTATGGGTATCTCTTTTTTTAGGTTAGGGAAGTTTTCTTCTATGATTTTATTGAAGATATTTACTGGTCCTTTGAGCTGGGAGTCTTCACTCTCTTCTATACCTATTATCCTTAGGTTTGATCTTCTCATTGAGTCCTGGATTTCCTGTATGTTTTGGACCAGTAGCTTTTTCCGCTTTACATTATCTTTGACAGTTGAGTCAATGATTTCTATGGAATCTTCTGCTCCTGAGATTCTTTCTTCCATCTCTTGTATTCTGTTGGTGAAGCTTGTATCTACAGCTTCTTGTCTCTTCTTTTGGTTTTCTATATCCAGGGTTGTTTCCATGTGTTCTTTCTTGATTGCTTCTATTTCCATTTTTAATTCCTTCAACTGTTTGATTGTGTTTTCCTGGAATTCTTTCAGGGATTTTTGTGTCTCCTCTCTATGGGCTTCTACTTGTTTATTTATGTTTTCCTGGAATTCTTTCAGGGATTTTTGTGTCTCCTCTCTATGGGCTTCTACTTGTTTATTTATGTTTTCCTGGAGTTCTTTCAGGCATTTTTGCGATTCCTCTCTGTAGGCTTCTACTTGTTCTCTAAGGGAGTTCTTCACGTCTTTCTTGAAGTCCTCCAGCATCATGATCAAATATGATTTTGAAACTAGATCTTGCTTTTCTGGTGTGTTTGGATATTCCATGTTTGTTTTGATGGGAGAATTGGGCTCCGATGGTGCCATGTAGTCTTGGTTTCTGTTGCTTGGGTTCCTGCGCTTGACTCTCGCCATCAGATTATCTCTAGTGTTACTTTGTTCTGCTATTTCTGACAGTGGCTAGACTGTCCTATAAGCCTGTGTGTCAGGAGTGCTGTAGACCTGTTTTCCTCTCTTTCAGTCAGTTATGGGGACAGAGTGTTCTGCTTTCGGGCGTGTAGTTTTTCCTCTATACAGGTCTTCAGCTGTTCCTGTGGGCCTGTGTCTTGAGTTCACCAGGCAGCTTTCTTGCAACAGAAAATTTGGTCTTACCTGTGGTCCCGAGGCTCAAGTTCGCTCGTGGGGTGCTGCCCACGGGCTCTCTGCAGCGGCAGCACCCAGGAAGACCTGTGCCGCCCCTTCCGGGAGCTTCAGTGCACCAGGGTTCCAGATGGTCTTTGGCTTTTTCCTCTGGCGTCCGAGATGTGTGTGCAGAGAGCAGTCTCTTCTGGTTTCCCAGGCCTGTCTGCCTCTCTGAAGGTTTAGCTCTCCCTCCCACGGGATTTGGGTGCAGAGAACTGTTTATCCGGTCTGTTTCCTTCAGGTTCTGGCGGTGTCTCAGGCAGGGTTCCTGCCGCTCCTGGGCCCTCCCCCACTGGAGCCCAGAGGCCTTATACAGTTTCCTCTTGGGCCAGGGATGTGGGCAGGGGTGAGCAGTGTTTGTGGTCTCTTCCGCTCTGCAGCCTCAGAAGTGCCCACCTGACCAGGCGGTTGGGTCTCTCTCTCTCATGGGGTCTGGGTAAATTCTGTTTTCTAAGTGTCATTTTTGCTTCCTGCAACTTTAACTAGCAGGCTGAAAGTTAGAGCCCCCCAATTCCTGTAGAGGTAGAACAAAGGCTGCATTACTTAATCTCCTGCTGTTAGCCTACAAGTTTTAATCACCTAAGCCAACAGGCTTTGACACTCAGAATTAGCAAGAAGGTTTTTAGGACTTTTTAGAAGTTATCATCAACATTCAGTATAGTTAGAGAGCTAAAATGTCTAAAGACCATCAATCTTTAAAGCCACACCTGAGTCTGACTCTGTTTGTCTCATTTCAACCTGCTCTAGGCCAGGGAAGCTCCCAGCAGGTAGGGATTTTCTGGGTGACTGTGCATTATTGTCTGTGCCTGGGTACTGAGAATGCTTTGTTTGCATGAAAATGGATTCCAGGTGCTGCTAGACACATCCTAATAAGGAGAGATGAAGTTTAATCTGAAACCTGTCCACCAGGCTATATGATTACCTCAAAGTCAGCAGAGGTGGGGGTTGTAATGCTTATGTGAGCTGATACATGCAAGCACAGAGCAGGGAGGAAGCAGTCCTACTCCTGCTGGTCTCTGGATGAGCTTTTGGGAGTTTGGACAGGTCTCAACCTCACTCTTACTCTGTACCTACTCTCCAGTCATGGCTGCAAAATTATGATGGAATTCTGAACAAAAATAACCACCCCTCATTAAGGATACTTTTCTTTGCAGCAGACGGAGACTATTACAGAAAAATACAACTAGTCAAAATACAGAACCCTTTATTTTTGGGTTCACAGCCCTGATGGATACATCTACAACACAACTCCTGAACCTTAGGGTGGTAGAGTCCAGGATTCTATAGATGAGTTGTGAAAGAATCATGATTTGACCCATATCATGAAAATTAACTATTTGATGATATAACCAAACATAGGTGAACCTCCAAAACTGCATCTCAAGATAATAATTTTTAATATTATGATGATTTTTAACTATTTGCAGTTAAATATTAGAAGAATTTACTTATAACAGACACTGTTACCAAATATTTGGAGAAGAGTTTCATTTAATATTGATAAAATAATGTAAAATTTGTAAAGGGTAAGAGAAAATATATATGTCTCAATTTTTATTTCATTCAGCTTGGGACTTGTGCTTATTGTGACTTATAGAAATACTTAAAGAATAATAAAACAAATCTCTAAGGAAAAAAATCTTAATAATGAATGTACACTGGGGTTTTTTTTCTTCAGACAGAACCTCAAGCAGCCCAGGCTGGCCTCAGAGTTGCTGTCAAAGATTGAATTTCTTATCCTCCTTGCTTCCACCTCCAAGTGCTGGGATTACATGTGTGTACCAGCGCACCCAGTTTATACTGTGTTTGCTCCCCTACTGTTCACCCTCAAGCCATGTCTCGCTTTCCTGTGAGTACCCTCCTCAGGGCACCCTGCACATCAGGGTTTCTAAGGCTGTAGATAAGCGGATTCAGCATGGGACTGATGACAGTGTTGAGGATGCCAATGCCTTTGTCTTTGTCTGAAGCCTCCACTGACCCCAGCCGCATGTAGCTGAAGACCCCTGTCCCATAGAAGATGCCTACCACAGTGAGGTGAGAGCTACATGTGGAGAAGGCTTTCTTCCTGCCTTCAGAAGACTGGATTCTCAAAACTGCAGCTGCCACATGGATGTAAGAGGTAACAATGAGAATCACGGGTGCGCCAGCCATGAGGACACCCAAACCAAAGAGCAGCAGCTCATTGAGCTGGGTACTGGAGCAGGACAGCTGGAAGAGCTGCGGAAGGTCACAGTAAAAGTGATTGATCACATTGGGGCCACAGAAATTAAGTGTGGATATGGCCACCGTGTGGGTCAGTGCATTGCTGAAGGCACAAGCCCAGGATGTGGCCACCAAGATCTTCTGCACTGTATGGTTCATTCGAGTGCTATAGGTGAGGGGCCGGCAGATGGCCAGGAAGCGGTCATAAGCCATGGCTGTCAGCAGGAAGCAGTCAACTCCAGCCAGCTGATGAAAGAAGAAGAGTTGTGTGAGGCAGGCTCCATATGGAACTGTACGCTTGTGGGTCAAGAGACGACCCAACATTGATGGGACAGTGACACTGATGCAGCCAACATCCAGTATAGACAGATTCCCAAGGAAGAAGTACATGGGGGTGTGCAGTTTTGGTTCTACCAAGACAGCTGCCAGGATGCTTAGGTTGCCCCCAACTGTGAGAAGGTAGGCGAAGAGGAAGATTACAAAGATGGCTGGCTGCAGCCCTGCTGTCTCTACCAAGCCCAGAAGAATGAACTCGGTAACTGCTGTTCCATTGCTCTCAAATTTTGACTCCATGAATTCCTGTTATAAGACATTTCAGAGTAGAAACAATCTCTCTTTACTGTTATTAATTGAAAAAATACACTGATCCAACTTCATATGCTAAGCCTGAGGATAAACTTCTGTGTATCCTGGGGATTTTTGCTCTCCTCTAGCCCCAACCTTACTTGCTGTCTCTAGTTCTACTTTTATCTGGAATCTTCACCTGTCAGGTGCCTGATGATACCATTGCCTCAGACCTTTCTTGCCACACCATGAGAGGAAGTTAATGGATAAAGAAAATGTGGAATATACATGTAATGGAAAAAATAAAAGCAGAAATTGCCAACAGTAAAACTGTCTAAGTAAAACTCAAGAGAGAAACAAGCACATAGGAAATGCAGAATTGGGAGAAAATTAGTGAAGTATGTAAATGTAACTAAAGTCAGTCATGGTCATCAAGAAGATTGATTAGGGTTGAAGGTCAGCCCAGGTAACATAATGAGGGGAAAGACAAAGGGAGAGGGAGAGACAGAAACAGAGAGACAGAGAAAATGATATATACAAATCAAGAGTTTTTATAAACCAACAATAATCAACTATAAAATTTGAATGTCTTGATTTGTAATATATACCATAATTTGATGTAAAGAAAGAGTATCAAGAAATAGTATCCCACAAATGAAATTTTGCCTAAAGCATATATATAGATACCTAAAAAAATGACTAGTATCAAATCTCTCTCAGTTCTATCAACACATAGGAAATGGGAGCTTTCAGATTTATTTCCCCTTATTTTTCTTTTAATCCCAAATGATCTATAACCAGTAATATTAGTGCTATGATCACAAGGTATTATATATTCATGAGTCTTATATGTGTACATACACACACATGTGCACACATTCATGTGCTGGTTCCTCAGGCTCACAGAGACCCCTCATGGCTGAATGGCTATGCCTCCGCTCCTCTGTGTCACAGGCTTGAGGTGCTGTTCTTCAGAAGATTGAAGAGTTTCAGATTCCTACAAGAATTTTTCAATGTTCTATGACATGATGAAATAGCATTTATTCCATTCCCTGTTTTTATAAAATCCACTAATAGCAAAACAACCTCTGGCTTTCTAGTTCCCATCAGAATGAATCTGTGTAGGGTTCAGCAGTGTGATAATGGCCTGCTTTATATGATGTATGTAAAGCACATGTAGATGAGTACTGTCAGAATGTTTATCTTCTTCTGATCAAGTCAATTCCTTCCTTTGACATTACTTTTGTGATTTTGTTTTTGTTACTGCAGCTGTCAATTTATTTATTTTTCTCATTTGTATTAGTCCTTTGAGGACTTCATAGAATGCATTTCGATGATACTCATCTCTACCCCTACTCCTCCCAGATCCGTCCCTCCTTCCCTGTTCAATTTTGTTTCCTTCCTCCTATTTTGTTTTGTTTTTTTTTAAAAAAACTGTCTAGTATCATTTATGCTACTTTATGCTCTTGGATATGTGGCCACCACTGGGGGGTGATCTGCATGTCAGGAGCCATATGCATGCAAATTTAATTTCTAATCATCTATGTCTTCATTAAAATTACCCTTGATACACTCACATAATTTCTTTATTGTTGTTGTTGTTATTGTTATTGTTGTTGTTGTTAAGTTTCCTTGACAATTTCTTGGCATCATGCCTGAGGCTTTTTACATAGATGCTGAGGATCAAATTTAGCCCCTCATGTGTGTGTAGCAAGCCCCTGTACTGATTGAGCCATCTGCCAATCCCCTTATTTATCAAATATCTGGTTTTCTATCTTGAAAATTTGTCCTTATTAGGTGTGCTTTTGTATGACTGCTAACCTCCAAATAGCCATGAGAGCATCAGAGGAAAGATTTGTATGTGGGATGTAGCAATTTGTCCACTGGTCAGGCCAGTTAAGACAGTTCTTCTAGACAGGCACCTAAGAGGACCGTCTTAAGTCTAGACACTATACACATGCAAAAGAATGAAACTAAGCCCCTATTCTTCACTATGAATGCAAAAGAGCTAAAAAAATGCACCAAAAGACCCAAAGAAAGATAAAAAATTGCTAGGAGACAAAAGGAGAAACACTGCAACACAGCAATATTGGCAAGGCGGTTTTAAGTAAGCCCCCCTAAGCACATGCAACAAAAGTCAAACAGACAAGTGGGATTATGTTCAGATTGGAAGCTACAACACATAGCAAGAGAAACAGAACACACAAGGAACTCAGAAGCCTCATAGCAAACACCCAAGTCCTCTAGTCTGCTTCATTTCTGTTAGGAGTTACACCTTTAAGTGCAGATTTAAGATTAAGGACTACTAACTCCTTCACAACATGCCAATCCTGTAAGAGTCTAAATAGGCAATTCTCAAAAGAAGACACACACAGCAAATGTTGGTTACATCTTAACCTAAGAAAAAATCTTTAAAAAGCATGAAATGTCCAACTATTTATGCAATAGAAACCGAGACTTGGTCTTATAAAACTAACTTGGCCCTTTGGAATTTTCTTCTGGAGCTCATTAGACATGGAAAGTGATGAAACATGAGCTGCCTCATGTGTTCAGGAGAGACACCAGCATTGGTCAAACTTCCTGAGTTAGTCCATATCCTACCACTGACAGAGTTCTGATGAACCATCATGCAAGGAGATTGTGGGACTAAAACAATTCTAAACTTTTCCTGCTGTATGACTGTATGCACATCACAGTACAATGACAGAAGGCAATTTTTTTTAAAAAAGTAACCATTTAATGTTTGTTACTTCTTATTGAAGGTATATGTAGTTTTTCTCAGTCAATTATTGGTTCCAATTCATTTATGTTTTAATTTTTGAAGTCTACCATCAGAAGAACTCATTTATTTTGTCACAGGTTTCTGGGATATAAATACCTATAGTGCACTGATACTAGTTTGATCTTTGCTTCCTTGACTTTAAATCAATAAGGGATGAAGAAGTTGTTTGTAACTTTGCAAATAAACCTTATTTTAAGCAAAAAAAGTAACCACTTAAATTTTAAAAAAGAATTAGCATTATTTCTTTATTTGTGTGTGTATGCGCACATATGTACATGCATCTGTGCCATGGCATAGGTGCTATGGTGTTATGTACCTATGTCAGGGGATGACTTGAAGGAGTCAGTTCTCTCATTCTATCATGTGGGCTCCTGGGGATTGAACTCAGGTCATTAAGCATGGCAGCAAGTACCTTTACCTTCTGAACCCTCTCGCTGGCCCATGGAGAGCAATCTTAATGACATACAGCTTAAAATCATCCCATTTCTTTTGCCAAGGTAAATGTTGGCTGTTAGTATGATGTCTGCTTATACATGCTTTGCAATGTTTTCAATTAGAAGTTTCCCTTACAGCAATCCAATTTTTTACAGTTCTCTCAGGAGCAGGTCTGACTCTACCACACTGATCCAACCAACCCTATGGCTACCTCTCCTCTCTCAGACAGCAAACTGGCCCTCTAGCCAGTGGTTCTCAACCTTCCTAGTGCTGCAATCCTTTAATTTAATTCTTTAATCCTTCCTCATGCTGTGGTGACTTCCAAACATAAAATTATTTCATTGCTATTTCATTCCTATAATTTTGCTTCTTTCACAAATCATAATGTAAATATCTGATATGCAAGATATTTGATCTGTGACTCCAAAGGGGACATGATCCAAAGAGAACCACTGCTCTAGACACTGAAGACATACCCTATCTATACAGTTAATTTTCTATATTATAACTTAGATAAAGCAGCAGCTGTGGGCACACCGGGATACTTGGCAGAGTATCAATCAAAATCCCAAATGAAGGGTCCATAATATTGTGACTATCTTCTGTGTTTGTGAGTAAGGTTGAGGACATTCAATTTGGTAACACTTACATTGTCTAAAAACCCCTTAAATCAATGGTCACATCCATTGGGTCATCTTGTGGATTCTAACCATAGATCTAGAAGTTATTCTGTAAGTGTCATAAGAATTGGCAACTAATGGGAGTAAGGCAACCCTAAAGCATATCAAATAACCAAAGCATAAAGTGCCTCCAGCTTGCTTTCTACAATACAGTCTTACTAAAGTTGTAAAAATGCTCTTCAATTTCTTCTATCCCCAGCTGTCTCAAACTGTTTTGTCTAGAATGATTTCTTATTCTTATCTCTAAACTTCTTTGACTGAATGAAAATACACATCCCCTGTGGGGATCATCCTACTTTTCTCCTACCTCAAACTGCTTTCCACTAACCTACTGTAGCACCCTTGTCTCTGCTATCCTCTTGAATGACCACTTCTCTATAGGGCACAGCTATGCTCCATTGTGGCTTATGGAAGGGAAGACTTCCATCTCTCTATCTTAGCTTCACATTCTCAATGCATAGTTTATATGCAGTAGGTTTTCAGTATTCCTGAAACAAATGCAGAATACACTTCAGAACTAAAGCCACGAGACCAACATGATTTGAGTGAGAAGGGACATTAGCCTGGACTGAAGGGACTGGGGCAGTCTCTTGGACAAGTGGGAAGCTATGCAGAATGAGAAAATGATGTGTTTATAGGAAGTACAAGCTTGAGTGAAAGGCACAAATGCACTGCTGTGGGATTTTTTTAATCTCTTTGTTTATATGAGGTGTTTCTAATGACTCATTAGGAAGAATTGAAACAACTGGCTTATTTTCCCCAAATAGCCCCAAAGACTTTGTCAATTAGGAGAGCAAGACCCTATGGATAAACATGGTCAGACCAGAACAGTGCACCTCACAGGGAACCCCGTGACCTCTGTTCTGTGCAGGTGGAACTAACTTGTCATTCCCAAGATTCTAAGATAAGTTAGATCTGTACATTCAAGAGGTCTGTGTCACACAAGGTTACAATGGTGACTTTGGCAGAAAAGCCACACTGCTATTCTCATAAATCCAACCTGAGATGCAGGCTTTCTTAATTGAGTCATAAGGACTCTCTGATGTCTCAACCAAATCGTAGGGGTCTGATGGTGAGTCTCAGATAGGCCCTCTGATGAAGGCAAGATGACTGGCTTCTTGAGAAATGGGTCCTAGCAAAAAGGCTAGATTCTGTGAATGTGTTCATTCCCCATTAGAATCAGTAAGTAAGCAAGTATCATCCAAGGAATCTGCCAGGTGACAGAAGGGCCCTGGCAAGGTGACTCTCCCTTGCCCCTGCCACCCCAGCTCTTTGTTTCATACAATGGGTTATTTGAACAAGACTTGCCCTACTGAATTCTCTGAAATAAGAGGTCTTCCTCATTGTAACAGCTCCAGTGTCTTCTCAAGGATCAAAAGGGAAGTCTCAGGAGTACTCACTTACCTATTCCAAGTACTGAGCTAAGCAAGGCTTCTCTGGAAGAGAAAGAAGAGAGGGAGGCACTATACAGGCCCTAGTCCCAGGGAACAAGATGGGGTCATGTATGAGGAAAGATGTAAAATGGAGATGAGATCATCCTACCATGGGATTCCATCCACTGTAGAGTCACTCTCTAGGGACCTCAGAAATTAGCTCTTCTAGGAAGGAAAGGTTTAGGGAGCTGCAATCCAAAAAGTAACCCATATTTTTAATGAACCAAATAATAATGCTATGTAGCATTAACTATTTAAAGAGAGGCCTCATACTCAATCTCCTGCTCTGCTTCTCATATTAATTCCATGAGTGTTACAAAGGAGTTTAGCAATCCCATTTTTCACATGAGGATTATAAGGTCTAGTTTATTCATTTTTCTCCAGTCACTATGGAACTAAGAATGATGCCAAAGTGGGTTGCTCTATGATGTTTCTGAGAACCCTGAGCACAGAGAATCAAGTCCCAGTTACATTGACCTGAAGATGAGAAGAGGGCACAAGAAAAAGAGGCAAAAGTGAAATGCTTTCTTGAGAGTCACATGCTTAATGAGTGCCACATGAAGGCAGCACACTTCCCCTCAGGATGCTGTTAGTAGGGTTTTAGGGTACATGGAGGAATCCCAGGACGGAAAAGCAATAGAAGACCTGAGTTGTTAGGAAGGGCCAGCCCAGAGAGGCCGCTGGACACTATGATTTTCCAGTGACCTCAAAATTTCTACCAGAGAACTGATAAACAACTTCAGCAAAGCGGCTAAATACAAAATTATCTCAAAAAATCAGGAGCAAATGACAAACAGCCTGAGGAAGAAATTAGGGAAACAATACTCTTCACAAGCCACAAATAAAATAAAATATATTGGAGTAAGTATAACCAGCAAGTGAAAGGTCTGCATGACAAAGACTTCATATCTCTAAAGAAAGAAATTGAAAAGGATATGAGAATATGGAACGATCCCCCATGCTCATGTATCCAGAAGATCAACACAGGAAAAAGGGCCATCCTACCAAAAGCAATCTAAAGATTCAACACCACAGTTCCCATCAAAATTCTTTACAGACCTGGAAAGAACAATACTCAACTTCATATGGAAAAACTAAAACCCAGGATAGTTAAAACAATCCTGAACAATAAAAAAAAAAAATTCTGAAGGTATCACCATCCCTGATTTGAAGCTGTACCACAGAATAATAGTGATAAAAATTCCATGGTACTGGCATAAAAACAGAAGCATGGATGAATGCAATTGAATTGAAGACCCAGAAATAAACCCACACAAACAATGCACACTTGATTTTTGACATAGAAGCCAAAACCATGCAATGGAAAAAAGAAAGTGTCTTCAAAGAACAATGATGGTCTAAGTTGATGTCTTCATGTAAAAGACTGAAAATAGATTAATAGCTATTACCCTGCACAAAACTCAAGTCCTAGTGGATCAAAGATGCCAACATAAAATTGCATACACAAATTCTGAGAGAAAAGGGAGTGGGAAATAGCTTTGAATACATTATCACAGAAAACAACTTCCTGAACAGAACACCAACAGTTCAGGCACAAAGATCAAAAATTTGTAAACAAGACCTAATGAAACTCTGAGAAGCACTTAGAGAAATGTTCAACATCTTTAGTCATCAAGGAAACGTAAATCAAAATTACTCAGAGATTCCATCTCATACCTGCCAGAATGCTTAAAATCAAAAAGTGACAGCTCCTGTGGCAAGGATGTGGAGCAAGGGGAACACTCCTCCGTTGTCAGTGGGAATGCAAACTCATACAGCCACTTTGGAAATCAATATTGCATTTTTTTAACCATTTCTGATTCCGCAGTTGAGAATCCTATGCTTATATCTGCACCCCATGTTTTAATTGGGTTATTTGGTTTGTCGATGTTTAGTTTCTTGAGCTCTTTAAATGTAATCCAAATTAAGATACAAGCCATGAGAGGAAGTCCACCTCTGCTACTACCTGGAGGACAAGAACCAAGAGACTGGAGAGCCCAAAAACCTAGGATAAAAGCAAACAAGACTAACAGAAAAAAAACCAGTGAAATGATTCCTAATGATATTCTGCTATACTCATAGATTGGTGTCTAGCCCAATTGTAATCAAAGAGGCTTCACCCAGCAATTGTTGGAAACAGATGCAGGGACCCATAGTCAAAATTAGGTAGAGATTGGACAGTCCTGTGGAAAAGGGATCAAGGACACCACAAGAAAACCAAAAAGAAAAAAGAAAATCAACTAACCGGGGTTAAGGGACTAACACAGATATAATTGCCAACCAAAGCCTGCATGGAACTGATCTAGGCCCTCTGCACATGTGTTACAGTTGTGTATCTCAGTGTTTGTGTGGGACTCCTAATACAGAGAGCAAGGGCTGTCTCTGACTCTGTTGCTGCCTCTGGGAACACCTAGTGGGTTGTCATGTCCATCCTTAACAGTAGAGAAGGTGCCTAGTCTTATTGCAACTTGATATGCCAGGGCTAGTTGATATTTGTGGAAAGCCTGCCCTTTTCTGAAGAGAAACAGAGAAGTAGATGGAGTGTGGGAAAGAAGGGAGTTGAGTTGGAAAATGAGAGACTTGAAGGAAAGAAGGGAGGAGAAACTGAGGTCATTTGTTGACAGGATCATTCATTCAAAATTAATAATAATATTTAAGGTACATGGATGGAAATTGATAGAGCTTTGGGACACCATAGAAAGACCAAATCTACAAATGACAGGCATAGAAGAAACAGAACAATTCCATGCCAAAAGCATAGAAAATATTGTCCAAAAATCATAGAGGAAAATAGTAATAAATCTAGAGAATGAGATGCCAATCTGGGCTCAAGAGGCACACAGAACACCAAATAGACAGGACCCCAAACTTGGTCATTTTAAAGTCAAAACACTAAAGTTACAGAACAAAAAAGGAATGTTGAAAGGTGAAAGAGAGAACCAAGTCACATGTAAATGCTGACCAGCAGAATTACAGCTGTATTCCATAGAAATTTTTATTTATTTATTTATTTATTTATTTATTTATTTATTTATTGAACTTTTATAGCCAAAAAAACTTAGGAAAATGCATTCCGTGGTTGCTGCCGCCGCAGAGAGCCCTTGGGCAGCACCCCGCGAGCAAACTTGAGCCTCGGGACCACAGGTAAGACCAACTTGTCTGCTGCAAGAGAGCTGCCTGGTGAGATCGGGACACACAGAGGCAGAGTTCATCTAGGACCGGGCACGTCCTGTGTTTGCCGGAGGTCCCACGCCCGCGGATCCCGGGCCCGCAGCAGCTCTCTGCTCCCAGACCCTGTGGGAAAGACACCTCACCACCTGATCAGGTGGGCACTCCTGAGGCTGCAGAGCGGAAGAGACCACCAACACTGCCCACCCCTGCCCACATCCCTGGCCCAAGGGGAAACTGTATAAGGCCTCTGGGCTCCCGTGGGGGAGGGCCCAGGAGCGGCAGGACCCCTGCCTAAGACACCGCCGGAACCTGAGGGAAACAGACCTGATAAACAGATCTCTGCACCCAAATCCCGCGGGAGGGAGAGCTGAACCTTCAGAGAGGCAGACAAGCCTGGGAAACCAGAAGAGACTGCTCTCTGTACATAAATCTCAGACGCCAGAGGAAAACACCAAAGGCCATCTGGAACCCTGGTGCACTGAAGCTCCCGGAAGGGGCGGCACAGGTCTTCCTGGTTGCTGCCGCCGCAGAGAGCCCTTGGGCAGCACCCCGCGAGCAAACTTGAGCCTCGGGACCACAGGTAAGACCAACTTGTCTGCTGCAAGAAAGCTGCTTGGTGAACTCAAGACACAGGCCCACAGGAACAGCTGAAGACCTGTAGAGAGGAAAAACTACACGCCCGAAAGCAGAACACTCTGTCCCCATAACTGACTGAAAGAGAGGAAAACAGGTCTACAGCACTCCTGACACACAGGCTTATAGGACAGTATAGCCACTGTCAGAAATAACAGAACAAAGTAACACTAGAGATAATCTGATGGCGAGAGGCAAGCGCAGGAACCCAAGCAACAGAAACCAAGACTACATGCCATCATCGGACCCCAATTCTCCCACCAAAACAAACATGGAATATCTAAACACACCAGAAAAGCAAGATCTAGTTTCAAAATCATATTTGATCATGATGCTGGAGGACTTCAAGAAAGACATGAACACACTTAGGGAAACACAGGAAAACATTAATAAACAAGTAGAAGCCTACAGAGAGGAATCGCAAAAATCCCTGAAAGAATTCCAGGAAAACACAATCAAACAGTTGAAGGAATTAAAAATGGAAATAGAAGCAATCAAGAAAGAACACATGGAAACAACCCTGGATATACAAAACCAAAAGAAGAGACAAGGAGCTGTAGATACAAGCTTCACCAACAGAATACAAGAGGTGGAAGAGAGAATCTCAGGAGCAGAAGATTCCATAGAAATCATTGACTCAACTGTCAAAGATAATGTAAAGCGGAAAAAGCTACTGGTCCAAAACATACAGGAAATCCAGGACTCAATGAGAAGATCAAACCTAAGGATAATAGGTATAGAAGAGAGTGAAGACTCCCAGCTCAAAGGACCAGTAAATATCTTCAAAAAAATCATAGAAGAAAACTTCCCTAACCTAAAAAAAGAGATACCCATAGACATACAAGAAGCCTACAGAACTCCAAATAGATTGGACCAGAAAAGAAACACCCCCCGTCACATAATTGTCAAAACACCAAACGCACAAAATAAAGAAAGAATATTAAAAGCAGTAAGGGAAAAAGGTCAAGTAACATATAAAGGCAGACCTATCAGAATCACACCAGACTTCTCGCCAGAAACTATGAAGGCCAGAAGATCCCGGACTAATGTCATACAGACCCTAAGAGAACACAAATGCCAGCCCAGGTTACTGTATCCAGCAAAACTCTCAATTAACATAGATGGAGAAACCAAGATATTCCATGACAAAACCAAATTTACACAATATCTTTCTACAAATCCAGCACTACAAAGGATAATAAATGGTAAAGCCCAACATAAGGAGGCAAGCTATACCCTAGAAGAAGCAAGAAACTAATCGTCTTGGCAACAAAACAAAGAGAATGAAAGCACACAAACATAACCTCACATCCAAATATGAATATAACGGGAAGCAATAACCACTATTCCTTAATATCTCTCAACATCAATGGCCTCAACTCCCCAATAAAAAGAGATAGATTAACAAACTGGATACGCAACGAGGACCCTGCATTCTGCTGCCTACAGGAAACACACCTCAGAGACAAAGACAGACACTACCTCAGAGTGAAAGGCTGGAAAACAACTTTCCAAGCAAATGGTCAGAAGAAGCAAGCTGGAGTAGCCATTCTAATATCAAATAAAATCAATTTTCAACTAAAAGTCATCAAAAAAGATAAGGAAGGACACTACATATTCATCAAAGGAAAAATCCACCAAGATGAACTCTCAATCCTAAATATCTATGCCCCAAATACAAGGGCACCTACATACGTAAAAGAAACATTACTAAAGCTCAAAACACACATTGGACCTCACACAATAATAGTGGGAGATTTCAACACCCCACTCTCATCAATGGACAGATCATGGAAACAGAAATTAAACAGAGATGTAGGCAGACTAAGAGAAGTCATGAGCCAAATGGACCTAACGGATATTTATAGAACATTCTATCCTAAAGCAAAAGGATATACATTCTTCTCAGCTCCTCATGGTACTTTCTCCAAAATTGACCATATAATTGGTCAAAAAACGGGCCTCAACAGGTACAGAAAGATAGAAATAATCCCATGCGTGCTATCGGACCACCACGGCCTAAAACTGGTCTTCAATAGCAATCAAGGAAGAATGTCCACATATACTTGGAAATTGAACAATGCTCTATCAATGATAACCTGGTCAAGGAAGAAATAAAGAAAGAAATTAAAAACTTTTTAGAATTTAATGAAAATGAAGGTACAACATACCCAAACTTATGGGACACAATGAAAGCTGTGCTAAGAGGAAAACTCATAGCGCTGAGTGCCTGCAGAAAGAAACAGGAAAGAGCATATGTCAGCAGCTTGACAGCACACCTAAAAGCTCTAGAACAAAAAGAAGCAAATACACCCAGGAGGAGTAGAAGGCAGGAAATAATCAAACTCAGAGCTGAAATCAACCAAGTAGAAACAAAAAGGACCATAGAAAGAATCAACAGAACCAAAAGTTGGTTCTTTGAGAAAATCAACAAGATAGATAAACCCTTAGCCAGACTAACGAGAGGACACAGAGAGTGCGTCCAAATTAACAAAATCAGAAATGAAAAGGGAGACATAACAACAGATTCAGAGGAAATTCAAAAAATCATCAGATCTTACTAAAAAACCTATATTCAACAAAACTTGAAAATCTTCAGGAAATGGACAATTTCCTAGACAGATACCAGGTACCGAAGTTAAATCAGGAACAGATAAACCAGTTAAACAACCCCATAACTCCTAAGGAAATAGAAGCAGTCATTAAAGGTCTCCCAACCAAAAAGAGCCCAGGTCCAGACGGGTTTAGTGCAGAATTCTATCAAACCTTCATAGAAGACCTCATACCAATATTATCCAAACTACTCCACAAAATTGAAACAGATGGATCACTACCGAATACCTTCTACGAAGCCACAATTATTCTTATACCTAAACCACACAAAGACACAACAAAGAAAGAGAACTTCAGACCAATTTCCCTTATGAATATCGACGCAAAAATACTCAACAAAATTCTGGCAAACCGAATCCAAGAGCACATCAAAACAATCATCCACCATGATCAAGTAGGCTTCATCCCAGGCATGCAGGGATGGTTTAATATACGGAAAACCATCAACGTGATCCATTATATAAACAAACTGAAAGAACAAAACCACATGATCATTTCATTAGATGCTGAGAAAGCATTTGACAAAATTCAACACCCCTTCATGATAAAAGTCCTGGAAAGAATAGGAATTCAAGGCCCATACCTGAACATGGTAAAAGCCATATACAGCAAACCAGTTGCTAACATTAAACTAAATGGAGAGAAACTTGAAGCAATCCCACTAAAATCAGGGACTAGACAAGGCTGCCCACTCTCTCCCTACTTATTCAATATAGTTCTTGAAGTTCTAGCCAGAGCAATCAGACAACAAAAGGATGTCAAGGGGATACAGATCGGAAAAGAAGAAGTCAAAATATCACTATTTGGAGATGATATGATAGTATATTTAAGTGATCCCAAAAGTTCCACCAGAGAACTACTAAAGCTGATAAACAACTTCAGCAAAGTGGCTGGGTATAAAATTAACTCAAATAAATCAGTTGCCTTCCTCTATACAAAAGAGAAACAAGCCGAGAAAGAAATTAGGGAAACGACACCCTTCATAATAGAACCAAATAATATAAAGTACCTCGGAGTGACTTTAACCAAGCAAGTAAAAGATCTGTACAATAAGAACTTCAAGACACTGAAGAAGGAAATTGAAGAAGACCTCAGAAGATGGAAAGATCTCCCATGCTCATGGATTGGCAGGATTAATATAGTAAAAATGGCCATTTTACCAAAAGCAATCTACAGATTCAATGCAATCCCCATCAAAATACCAATCCAATTCTTCAAAGAGTTAGACAGAACAATTTGCAAATTCATCTGGAATAACAAAAAACCCAGGATAGCTAAAGCTATCCTCAACAATAAAAGGACTTCAGGGGGAATCACTATCCCTGAACTCAAGCAGTATTACAGAGCAATAGTGATAAAAACTGCATGGTATTGGTACAGAGACAGACAGATAGACCAATGGAATAGAATTGAAGACCCAGAAATGAAGCCACACACATATGGTCACTTGATTTTTGACAAAGGAGCCAAAACCATCCAATGGAAAAAGATAGCATTTTCAGCAAATGGTGCTGGTTCAACTGGAGGTCAACATGTAGAAGAATGCAGATCGATCCATGCTTATCACCCTGTACAAAGCTTAAGTCCAAGTGGATCAAGGACCTCCACATCAAAGCAGACACACTCAAACTAATAGAAGAAAAACTAGGGAAGCATCTGGAACACATGGGCACTGGAAATAATTTCCTGAACAAAACACCAATGGCTTACGCTCTAAGATCAAGAATCGACAAATGGGATCTCATAAAACTGCAAAGCTTCTGTAAGGCAAAGGACACTGTGGTTAGGACAAACCGGCAACCAACAGATTGGGAAAAGATCTTTACCAATCCTACAACAGATAGAGGCCTTATATCCAAAATATACAAAGAACTCAAGAAGTTAGACCACAGGGAAACAAATAACCCTATTAAAAAATGGGGCTCAGAGCTAAACAAAGAATTCACAGCTGAGGAATGCCGAATGGCGGAGAAACACCTAAAGAAATGTTCAACATCTTTAGTCATAAGGGAAATGCAAATCAAAGCAACCCTGAGATTTCACCTCACACCAGTGAGAATGGCTAAGATCAAAAACTCAGGGGACAACAGATGCTGGCGAGGATGTGGAGAAAGAGGAACACTCCTCCATTGTTGGTGGGATTGCAAACTGGTACAACCATTCTGGAAATCAGTCTGGAGGATCCTCCGAAAATTGGACATTGAACTGCCTGAGGATCCAGCTATACCTCTCTTGGGCATATACCCAAAAGATGCCCCAACATATAAAAAAGACACGTGCTCCACTATGTTCATTGCAGCCTTATTTATAATAGCCAGAAGCTGGAAAGAACCCAGATGCCCTTCAACAGAGGAATGGATACAGAAAATGTGGTACATCTACACAATGGAATATTACTCAGCTATCAAAAACAACGACTTTATGAAATTCGTAGGCAAATGGCTGGAACTGGAAAATATCATCCTGAGTGAGCTAACCCAAACACAGAAAGACATACATGGTATGCACTCACTGATAAGTGGCTATTAGCCCAAATGCTTGAATTACCCTAGATGCCTAGAACAAATGAAACTCAAGACAGATGATCAAAATGTGAATGGTTCACTCCCTCTTTAAAAGGGGAACAAGAATACATTTGGCAGGGAAGAGAGAGGCAAAGATTAAAACAGAGACTGAAGGAACACCCATTCAGAGTCTGCCCCACGTGTGGCCCATGCATATACAGCCATCCAATTAGACAAGATGGATGAAGCAAAGAAGTGCAGACCGACAGGAGCCGGACATAGATCGCTCCTGAGAGACACAGCCAGAATACAGCAAATACAGAGGCGAATACCAGCAGCAAACCACTGAACTGAGAATAGGACCCCCGTTGAAGGAATCAGAGAAAGAACTGGAAGAGCTTGAAGGGGCTCGAGACCCCATATGAACAACAATGCCAAGCAACCAGAGCTTCCAGGGACTAAGCCACTACCTAAAGACTATACATGGACTGACCCTGGACTCTGACCTCATAGGTAGCAATGAATATCCTAGTAAGAGCACCAGTGGAAGGGGAAGCCCTGGGTCCTGCTAAGACTGAACCCCCAGTGAACTAGACTGTTGGGGGGAGGGGGACAATGGGAGGAGGGTGGGAAGGGGAACACCGATAAGAAAGGGGAGGGGGAGGGGGATGTTTGCCCGGAAACTGGAAAAGGGAATAACACTCGAAATGTATATAAGAAATACTCAAGTTAATAATAAAAAAAAAAGAAAAAAAAAAAGAAAATGCATTCCAAGTTCTAAAAGACCAGAAATGTCAAGACAGATTATTACACCTAACAAAACTGTCACAATAAAAGATAAACAAAATTAAAAATTAAAAGAAAATTTAAAAGGATAAACAAAAACTTTCCACGATAAAAGCAGGGAAAAGGAATTTATGATTAGTAATGCAGTTCTATAGAGTATTCTGGAAGAAATATTTTATAATACAATAAAAATATATATGTCTATGACTACAAAAAGGTAAACAATATAAAGAAAATTAACCAAAAGACACCACAAAATCAACCAAAATGGCAGGAATTGATACACATCTTCCAACAATAAGCATGAATATTAAATGGTTTCAATTCTCCCAACGAAATGACACAGATTAGACTAGCAGATTGGAATAGAAATTAGGATCCATCTTTTTTGTTTGTTTGCTTGTTTTTTGCTTGTTTTTTGTTTGTTTTGTTTGTTGTTGGTTGGTGGGTGAGTGGTTGGTTGGTTGTCTATGAGAAATGAAGTTCACCATCAAAGATAGTGAATATTACAGTAAAATGATAGGGGAAGATATTTTAAGCTAAAGAAGCAAAAAAATATGCTTGATTCTAAAATCTGAAAAAAAAATAGTAATCAAGCCAAAACTAGCAGAAGAGATAAAGAAGGTAGCTTCAGACAAAGAGAGTAATCAAAAATTACAGCTGAAGATGATAGTGGAACACATGTTACATGCAAAAGGAGTGGGGAACACTAGGAGTCAAAGGTTTAAGTTAAGATGACTGCAAAGAAGTGGAGAAGAGATAGGAGTAAGGGGTGTTTACTCCCAAATTTTAAGATGTGTGAAATAGACAAATTGAAACCCACAAGTTTGAAAGATAATTATAATTTCTTTTAAAAGCTGAGTGTAAACAGAGATGCCATATATGAGTAGACAATTTTGCTTCAGAAGACACAAGTTATCAAACAAAAATCTCATACCAGGTATAGGAGGGCATCTCCCTACAAGTTCTTGATTGCCTACCATGACCAGATAGCAAGACTCTTATTTCTGAAAACACCACACGCTTTGGTTGCAGTACATAGAAGAGTCAACCTCAAGCCAACTGAGAAATTTCCTCTCTGCTAATTATCTTTCATCATGCTAGAATATGTTGTTAAAGCAGCTAGAAGAAAAAAAATCAATGATCTTACCCAGTTCTGGCCTCTGCACACTACAACGCCCTCTTACAAGGCGAAATATTTCCATTTGTTCAATGGTGATATAACTGATATGGAGGAGTCAAAGCCTTCCTGATTGGTTTTAGACCCTTTTCCACGGAAAGGAACTTTATTCCTGGCACTGTAAACTGGTTCAAAAGTTGAAGATTGGGGATGCTACAGGCCTTAGGCCTACAGTTGTTATTTTGCTAAATAATTATGTTGTCAGACTACCTTTTAAAAACTGTGTTTATACCTGTAGATACGAGCTACTTTCAGTCTTGTTAGAGAAGAGAAGCTTTTTAGTTTTTAGTGATCAGTGATCTGTGGAGAGATAGATAGCCAATCAAAGACTTAAGAACAAGTGACCATGAGGGCACAGCACTAAATGGATACTCAGTTTCAACAACCCTCCACAAGTCTCAGGGAATATTATGAACAAGTATTTAAAAAGTATGAGGAAAAATGGAAACTGTATTATGAAATGCAATCTTCTGGTCATGATATGGCCGTTACACTAATAAACTTATGGTAGCTGTGGTTACCTACACAAAATCTACACAAGACCACGCCAGCCAAAATTACAGCATGGGTTAAGAAGAGGTTCACACACATGAAACTCAAGATGGATGATCAAAATGCGAATGCTTCACTCCTTCTTTAAAAGGGGGAACAAGGGGCTGGGGATTTAGCTCAGTGGTAGAGCGCTTGCCTAGGAAGCACAAGGCCCTGGGTTCGGTCCCCAGCTCCGAAAAAAAGACCAAAAAAAAAAGGGGGGGGACAAGAATACCCTTGGCAGGGAATAGGGAGGCAAAGATTAAAACAGAGGCAGAAGGAACACCCATTCAGAGCCTGCCCCCAATTAGACAAGATGGATGAAGCAAAGAAGTGCAGGCCGACAGGAACCGGATGTAGATCTCTCCTGAGAGACACAGCCAGAATACAGCAAATACAGAGGCGAATGCCAGCAGCAAACCACTGAACTGAGAACAGGACCCCCGTTGAAGGAATCAGAGAAAGGACTGGAAGAGCTTGAAGGGGTTTGAGACCCCATATGAACAACAATGCCAAGCAACCAGAGCTTCCAGGGACTAAGCCATTACCCAAAGACTATACATGGACTAAACATGGGCTCCAACTGCATAGGTAGCAATGAATAGCCTAGTAAGAGCACCAGTGGAAAGGGAAGCCCTTGGTCCTGCCAAGACTGAACTCCCAGTGAACGTGATTGTTGGGGGGAGGGTGGTAATGGGGGGAGGGGATTACCCATATAGAAGGGGAGGGGGAGGGGTTAGGGGGATGTTGGCCCGGAAACTGGGGAAGGGAATAACAATCTAAATGTAAAGAAGAAATACTCAAGTTAATAAAGAAAAAAAAAAGAGGTTCACAAGGCCAACCCTTACCTGAGACTCTATCCGAGGTTGATAAAGGCTGGGAAATTGATAGTCATTTATCTTTGGCCATTTAACCACTGGTAGCTGCCCAGTGGATAATCCCAAATACATTAGCCAACAGGCAGCATGAATTGATTACAGTAGGCTATAAAAACAAAGTGGACATTTAGTAGAATAATAGTAGTGGTTTCTCCTCCTACTATTACTGGGCTAGATAGGGATAGTATTAAACTGATTCCTAGTGACTTATACTTGTACCCATAGATCGATGTATCCCTCAACCCTTATCAGAGAAGCTTCTATTTGCAGTAGATCTTGATTAACACAGAGATCCAAATCTGGCCAAGGTGCAGAAAAAGAGACTGCAGAATGTTGTTCCAATCCTATATGCAGCATGTGTGACATACACTGTCCTTCTAAGGTTCAAGGATCATTGCAAAAGAGTGCCAGACTGAGTGTAAAAGCCATAGTGGGTAGATGACTATAGGGAAACTTTTTACAGATACAACAGGACAGTTGCACCTAGGAACTCACAGTGATTGAATGATTAATGGGTCACAAATGAAATCAAGAAAGAAATCAAACACCCTAGAATCGAAGAAAAATGAAACACAACATTAAAATCTATACCATACAATGCAGTTCTACAAGAAAATTTTATGCATATGGGTCTAGATCCATCCCTACATTCACTAGGAAAAAGTCTTAATTAGGACTCTCTCGTTTATTTTTTTTAAATAATTTTCTTTTTCTTGGATCAGCTTCATTGGCTGGATTCCCGATATGCCTTCCATGTTGATTCATGCTTCCGTAGTCTCATTTTCTTGTCTTTCTACCTCTTGCATTACACTCTAAATACTATGTTTAGGAGAAATAATTAGAGGTCCAGGTGACTTTATCTCCTCTGTGTATAATATTTTGTCACTGATATTGTTTCAGTCCTCACCTTGTGCATGATCCTCCTGCCTCAGCATCATTAATGCTAAGATCACAAGCATGTGTCACCATATCTAGCAAAGACTTGGCAACTTTCTCCAAAGTTTAAAATCAAACCCAAGGCTCCACACATGCCAGATGACTCTGTCACTGAGCTGCCATCATGCCCATGGTGTTTGAAAACTGCTTTAACTTAGTACTTGAAGTCACTAGTGTTTGAGGTTTTCTAAACGTCTAATGGCTCAAGCCAACTTCAGAACTTGTGAGCCATTTATTTCTGGCTTACCCTTACTCCTAGGGAAACTTGAAGGTTTCTCTGTAATAATAATTTGTTTTGCTTCCTGTAAACAAGGTTCATTTCCCAATTCCTTTGTCTCCAGATATTAACACTGGAGCAATTAGTTCCATGTTCATGTCATCTTGGGATTGTCTCCCCAAGGCCTCTCCAAAACTAATAAATAACCCTTTACATCCCCTTCTTAATGAAACTGAGGTTCACGCATCAGTTCTCAGAGACCATGGACCAACCACAGCACAAAGAGCCCTAATTTCTCTCTTCTGATTTATAGACCTAAAGACCCAAGAAAGAAGACCCTACTCCCCACCTGTAGCCACTAGGACAAGGCACAAAGTCCTGTTCTTAAAAAGTAACGGACTGAATTTTTATCCTGTATATGAGAAAAATGAAGGCAACAGAACTAGAGCCACAAAGAGCAGAGGGTAAGATCTGGGTCTCTCTCCCTCTGTCTCCCTTTCCCCTCTCCCCTCTTTCCCACTCCCCTCTTGCCCTCTCCCCTCTCCCCATTCTCATCTTCTCACTCACACTACCCCTTACTTCAAAGTACCCCCACCTGCCCTGCATGCAGTTCTCCATCCACAAGGAGGGCTGCACAGAAGAAGCAAAAAACCCATAACCATGTCCCCACTCAGAATCATCCCGCTAAGGAGACCAAGTCCTCTTTTTTTCCTGCAAGTGCAGAGTTTTGGGGTGTTTGTTTGCTTGTTTGTTTTTTTAGCTCACCCTACATTCTTTCCACACACAGCCAAGCACATAATAGAGGGGCTTCTATCTCTGCAGCCATCTAACCACAGCCACCCTGCAGGGTAGGAAATCTCCTTTGTGCTGAGAATTTGCTGTCTGGGTGGGTCCTGTACTGTTTTGGGGGAGCCGGCCTCCCTTTCACTTGGGCAATCCCAGCTCAAAGACATTCTCAGGCACTGTGAGACCTGCAGCTATGTGGGTTACAGAAAGCTGTGAGAGTCTGGGCAGATCCAGAGGGATCCTCCTGTTTCCCCCTTAGATAGCAAAAGACCACCCTTGACCCTCTACCAATGGATACCTTCTTCTATAAAGAAACCCTAGCCATCACCTACTCCACATTAATCACCCAGGCTTCTGAGGCTTCTCTGGGTGCCTTCCAGGATGAGAAATCTGCTGCCTCCCCAGTTCTCTTTCTGGAATGACACTTGCTTGGGGTACCAACCTCGTTCTAACTGTTATTCTTTAATTGCTGACCTGGACAATCTCCCCTTGCATGGAAACCAAAAGTAGTTCACTCCCACACTCCCCTCTCCTGTGCTGTGGCAACTCAGGGTCTGACAGAAACCAGTCACCAGCCATCTCAGCATCCTAGGCCCTTCTCTGCTGGTACAGGATGAGCTGAGGCTGTTCCTAAGGAGGGAGTAGAGCCAGGCCCCAGATGCAGAGGGCCCTGGAAGCCATTTCACTTCCCCTTTCTCCCACCCAGAGCTGACTTCCCTACCAAAATTGAGTAAACTGTATCAGAATGTTGAACTGGTTAAGAATAAGTCTCCTGTAGCCCTTTCCACAAGAGTCTCTCCAATTTATAATGATACGTTAGGGATGGAGAAATGTGCCCACATGTGGCACTTCAGGTTTTTCACCAGAACCATTGTTTGATATGTGAGAGAGCAGTTGGGGAAGAGATTGGCTGGTGCATCAAATTCCAGCCCTACCAGTTACCAGTTGAGAGAATCTGTGAAATCCATTAGCCTTCTAAACACTTCTGTGGCCTCACCTATAAAATAGGACAAAGAAATGTCTGTGATGAATTAAGTGCCTTAGTAGCAACCAGCCAGTAGTGGAGATTTGTGTCTTCAACTAGGGTATTTCACAGGAGCTGTGGTTTTTGAACCAGAGCTCTTCTGTTACTCTGGGAACTTGTCAGCTGCTTTCCCCTGGGGTGTGTTGAGTTCTTTCTCTCCTCTCCCTCTGGCTTTTCTGACTCTTGATGTCGTATGCCTTTCTGAATCTTTCTTCATTTTCTTCCTCCTCCTCCTCCTCCCCTCCCTCCTCCTCTTCTTCATCTTCTTCCCCTTTCTCCCCCTCTTCCTCCTCCTCCCCTGCAGCTATGTGGATTACAGAAGGCTCTGTCTTTCTCCCTGTCTCTGTTTTTCTGCTGCCATAGTCCATCTTCAGCTTTATTTACCTTCCTCAAGCTGATTCAAAACTATTACTGAGCCTCTCTCCTGAAATCTCAATTTTGCTCTTTGTACATTTTGAAATCCTTGTTGTGCATTTGGGAATCCTAGTTTCCACTGGTTCTTTTTTACCCTTTCTTTTATTCATTTTTATTCAGATTCTCTATTTGACATGGCATTATTGTTAGACTATCCTTTATATCTTTAGTTATAGTTTCCTTTGGCTTTATGAAAATAGAGAGAGAGAATGTGTGTGTGTGTGTGTGTGTGTGTGTGTGTGTGTGTGTGTGTGTGTGTGTGTGTGTTGCTCAGGATAGAATTTAAGATTTCAAACATCTAAACTATCACTCTTTATATTTTTATCGTCTATGCTGAGATTTTAGGTTTGTTTGTTTGTGTTTGTTTTTTCTTCAGTAAGTCTGATATCACACTGTTAGCACAAACTATTTCTGAGGTTTGTTTTTTGTTGCCTGTGTACCATACACATCTGGTTTCAGTTTGAATTGCTTTCATTTTTGTTTCTTGTTTGTATGTTTGTTTGTTGTTTGAGACAGGGTTTCATTGTGTAACTCAGGCTGCCCTGCAACTTGCCATGTAAACCAGGCTTGACTCAAACGTGCTCTCTGTTTTCTCAGTGCTGGGAAAAAAAACATGGACCACCCACGCCTGGCTCATTTCTGTATTTTGTTTTGTTTAAACGGTGCTATTGCTCGTGGGGATTTTGTTTTTGTTGGTAGTGTTTTAGGATTGGTTGGGGAGGAGGTTGTTGTTGTTTTTGGTTTATTGGTTTGGTTTGGTTTGGTTTGGTTTGGTTTCGGGACAGTGGTGGTTTTGGTTGGTTGGTTTGGTTATACAGCAATGATCTTACTCTGTAACCCTCCCTGGCTGGCCTAGAACTTGCTGTGTCAACCAGGCAGGCCTCAAACTTCAATGACCCTATTAACTCCTCCTCCTCCGTGCCAGGGCTGCAGGCATAGTGTTTGGTGTTGTCCAGCTGGAGGTCAGGCAGCGTGCCCTGCACACTGGGCAAGTGTCCATCCCAGCACTGATGGAGATCAGTTTCCCGAACACAGATTCAAATTCCCAGTATTGCCTGCTTCTTTTATCTCCTCCTAATTTCTGTTGGAAGATGGACATTTTAGATAATTTATTGTAGCAACTGAAGTTCCTAGTCTCCTCTTCTGCATCTTGCTATTGTTATTTACTTACTTCTTGGTTTAAGGCCCAAACTTAACATGAACTGATACTAGGGTACCTGAAGGGCTTTGCTCTCCGTCCCTGCCCACACTAGTAATCAAACCCCACTCATTGCAGCTGACAATTGCTGTGACAATCCTCTGAGACACTGTAAAACAAACTATACAATCAAACCTGAATTCCTTGAAGGGATGCTAGTTACTATTGATGGTCTTGTCCTGGCTGTGGCAGTCTCATGGTCTCTTCTGCACTTTAGTCAGGGCTGCATCATCAGGAATCCATGAATCTCCTTTTACCACAGCCTCTACTGTGCTTCACATTTGGGCCTCAGTCTCTCCAAGCTCTATTGTGAATGAGGCCAGTTCCTTTGAGAAAAGAATAAGAACCATATATTTTTGGTCTGTTTTTGGCACACACAAAAAATCTCCCAGATAAAGCACTGGAACTGGGTGTGAAAGAAGCAAACCTCCCTCTTCGGAAAACCCCCCAGGAGAGAATATTGTGGGTACAGAGACATCAACTTTTGCCCCATCAGCCTCCCTTCCTTCCATGAAACCAGGAGCTCCAGCCTAGTCAAAAGTGATCAGACCCCTCAATCCTCAGCAGGCCACACTGAGCTAAAGCCTCCACTCTGCAGGGGACAGAACAGTGGGTGGCTGCTTCTCTATTACCACACAGAGGCTGAGGCTTAGCCCCAGTAGGGCTGAAAGAGAGGAAAGAAACACACACACACACACACACACACACACACACACACACACACACTGTAGCCCTGGGATAGAGAGAACTATACAACCCAGGTTGCTGCAACTAGAGAAAATTCTTCCAGGGCTAGGGTGGTACAGGGCAAGTCCTAGTCCTGCCGTTCACACCCTCATCTTCTTCCTTATTCCTCATCTACTCAAATGGCTGCTTAGGATCATTTCCAGGGTCTTTCCATTCTTCATTTACACGTTTCACAGTTGCCCTGAAGAGCATGCTGGTATCAATCTCACACTCACACTTATTTTCAGCTTTAATGGTCCTGCTGTCCACACAGAGGCTAGATGGTTTGAAAGGGGCTCTGGGCCTTTGGCAGATGTACTACATCCCTGCCATTGGCATAATTCATTAATAGTTTACCTTTTCTTTTTTTCATAAAGAAAAACTGGTGTACTGAAAGAACATTCATCAGATTATTTAGAATAATTTTGTTTTAAATTTTGAGTTTGTGCAAATGAGTAGTTTAATCTCCCTTTTTATTCCAAGGAAGAGATCAATATTTGCTATGAAAACTGTAGTGTAGGAAGACTAGAATCACCAAAATTGAGTGCTAACTACATGGCATTACAGTTAAGTATGGATTATACAGTCATAGTATGGATTGTAGTACGGATTACACAGTAAAGGAGAGAGGCTTGAGAAGCATCTCATGGTAGAACACTTGTGTAGCATACATGAGGCTCTAGACTCAAGCGCTAGTGCCCAAAAATAAATAAATTAAATAAATAAGGAAAGAGTGCAAGAAATTTGTCCTAAAATGAAAAAGACATACTTTTTAGATGGGGGAAGGCACTGTATATTGACAAAACCAATGAGGGAAAAATACTACCTGATGGAAATCATAATTTTTAAGAATAAATAAAGGAGGCAGGTGGGGTGGCACACACCGTTAATCTCAGCACTTAGGAGGCAGAGGTAGGCAGATGTAGGTGAGTTCAAGAGCACCTGGTTCTGTAGAATGAGTTCTAGGTCAACCACAGTTATATAGTGAGATCCAGAGTTATATAGTGAGATCTTCTCTCAAAGAAAGAGAGAGAGAGAGAGAGAGAGAGAGAGACAGAGAGAGAGACAGAGAGACAGAGAGACAGAGAGAGACAGAGAGAGACAGAGAGACAGAGAGAGACAGAGAGACAGAGAAGGAAAGACTTAAGGAGGTATAAAATTACCTTACTTGATGTTAAGAAGTAACAGTAAGTTATAATACTAACTTAAAGAACATTTCCCTACTACATTAAGTGAATAAGGATTATTGAATTAAAAAGGAAAATATAAACACTGAATGTTCCAAGAAAGTTGTGTTTCCTTGGGGAAATTTCGGGATGATGGTGATGATGATGATGATGATGATGATGATGATGATGATGATGTGTGTGTGTGTGTGTGTGTGTGGGTGTGTGTGGGTGTGTGTGTGTGCGTGTGTGTGTGTTACACAGCTGGAGATGTAGCTCAGGAGTAAAGCACTTACCTGACACTCAAAGCACTGAATTCAATCTAGGTTTGAGTTTATGTTTGGGGATGGAGGAAGCAAGGTCTTGTCATGTTGTTGAAGCTGGTTTCAGCCTCCTAGGCTCAAGCAATTATCCTCATCCTCTTAAGTAGCAGAGAGTATGGACAAGAGCCTTCACACCTGGCTCTAAGATACTTTTAACACTAAGGAAGCTGTTGCTTTTTTTTTTGTCCTCATCCTCCATCTAAATAAGAGTGCTTGGTAAGCCAATGTTCATGCTCACATTGCAGAAAACTTGGAAATGGATGGAGGCAACCGGAGTGGGGACTTTGAGTTCCTACTCCTGGGGCTCTCGGAGGTTCCTGAACATCAGCGCATCCTGTTCTGGACCTTCCTGTCCATGTACCTGGTCACAGTGGTAGGGAATGTGCTCATCATCCTGGCCATTGGCTCGGACTCGCACCTGCACACTCCCATGTACTTCTTCCTGGCCAACCTCTCCTTCACTGACCTCTTCTTTGTCACCAACACTATCCCCAAGATGCTGGTGAACCTTCAATCCCAGAACAAAGCTATCTCCTACCCAGGATGTCTGACACAGCTCTTCTTCCTGGTGTCTTTGGTAGCCCTGGACAATCTCATCCTGGCTGTAATGGCATATGACCGTTATGTGGCCATCTGTCGCCCCCTCCATTATACTACGGCCATGAGCCCTAAGCTCTGTATCTTGCTTCTCATCTTCTGCTGGACACTAGCTATCCTCTATGGCCTCATACATACACTCCTCATGACCAGAGTAACCTTCTGTGGGGCTCGGAAAATCCAATACATCTTCTGTGAAATGTACGTCCTGCTGAGGCTCGCATGCTCTGACACCCACATCAATCACATGGTGCTGATTGCCACAGGCTGCTTCATCTTCCTTGTTCCTTTTGGATTCATGATCATGTCCTACATCTGGATTGTCAGAGCTATCCTCAGAATTCCTTCAGCCTCTAACAAGTACAAAGCCTTTTCCACCTGTGCGTCCCATCTGGCTGTGGTGGCTCTCTTCTATGGGACCCTTTGTATGGTGTATCTGAAACCCCTGCACACCTACTCCATGAAAGACTCAGTAGCCACCGTGATGTATGCAGTGGTGACACCCATGATGAACCCTTTCATCTACAGCCTGAGGAACAAGGACATGCATGGGGCCCTGGGAAGACTGCTAAAGCCACTTCAGAAGCTAACATGAGGGTTGCTGGGGGAAAGGGGTATGAAGAGGAGTGCATGCAGCCTTCAATATGTGCAGCCATCCCCTACAGGTTATGCAGGAGTGTTTAGACACAGCTCTGGCTCTCAATGAAACCTCTGTGGTGATGGAAAGACATGTAAGTACACCCCAGCATTCTTCAGATTTCACCATGTTTGGTAATAAATAAGGTCACACTAATGCCAACACTAGAATATTGCAGGGTAGAATATTTCAATGTGCCTGACCATAGGACTACATCCTCACGCTTTCCCAGATAAGCCCAGTTATGACATAGAGACATTTCCTGTATTATCTGACATACACCAAATGCACAAAAAAGCAATAATGACTGATTATTGGTCATTGGGCTATGATGGCTTGGAAGAAATTCTTTAGAGATGAATCACCAGAGCGAGAAGGGTGTAAGACTGTAGAATGCAAGGTTCAGATGATGTGGAAGTCATTCTGCTATTCATCAACATATTCTTTTTTTTTATTAACTTGAGTATTTCTTATTTACATTTCGAATGTTATTCCCTTTCCCGGTTTCCGGGCAAACATCCCCCTAATCCCTCCCCCTCCCCTTCTTTATGGGTGTTACTCTCCCCACCCTCCCCCCATTGCCACCCTCCCCCCAACAATCACGTTCACTGGGGGTTCAGTCTTAGCAGGACCCAGGGCTTCCCCTTCCACTGGTGATTTTACTAGGATATTCATTGCTACCTATGAGGTCAGAGTCCAGGATCAGTCCATGTATAGTCTTTGGGTAGTGGCTTAGTCCCTGGAAGCTCTACTTGCTTGGCATTGTTGTTCATAAGGGGTCTCGAGCCCCTTCAAGCTCTTCCAGTTCTTTCTCTGATTCCTTCAACAGGGGTCCTATTCTCAATTCAGTGGTTTGCTGCTGGTATTCGCCTCTGTATTTGCTCTATTCTGGCTGTGTCTCTCAGGAGAGATCCACATCCGGCTCCCGTCTGCCTGCACTTCTTTGCTTCATCCATCTTGTCTAATTGGATGGCTGTATATGTATGGGCTACATGTGGGGCAGGCTCTGAATGAGTGTTCCTTCTGTCTCTGTTTTAATCTTTGCCTCTCTAGTCCCTGCCAAGGGTATTCTTGTTCCCCCTTTTAAAGAAGGAGTGAAGCATTCACATTTTGATCATCCGTCTTGAGTTTCATGTGTTCTATGCATCTAGGGTAATTCAAGCATTTGGGCTAATAGCCACTTATCAATGAGTGCATACCATGTGTGTTTTTCTGTGATTGGGTTACCTCACTCAGGATGATATTTTCCAGTTCCAGCCATTTGCCTACGAATTTCATAAAGTCATTGTTTTTGATAGCTGAGTAATATTCCATTGTGTAGATGTACCACATTTTCTGTATCCATTCCTCTGTTGAAGGGCATCTGGGTTCTTTCCAGCTTCTGGCTATTATAAATAAGGCTGCGATGAACATAGTGGAGCACGTGACTTTTTATATGTTGGGGCATCTTTTCGGTATATGCCCAAGAGAGATATAGCTGGATCCTCAGGCAGTTCAATGTCCAATTTTCTGAGGAACCTCCAGACTGATTTCCAGAATGGTTTTACCAGTCTGCAGTCCCACCAACAATGGAGGAGTGTTCCTCTTTCTCCACATCCTCGCCAGCATTTGTTGTCACCTGAGTTTTTGATCTTAGCCATTCTCACTGGTGTGAGGTGAAATCTCAGGGTTGTTTTGATTTGCATTTCCCTTATGACTAAAGTTCATCAACATATTCTTCTGAGTGTCTATCAAGCATGAATATGGAGCTCACAGCCAGTTGTGAGAACTAGGTAAAGTTATAGGTAAATGAGCATACCTTATCAGTTAAAAGGCAATGTTAATCACACTGATTTAAATATTTGTAGTATCTATCTGTTTAAGACACAAATGCTAGGGCTAGAGAGATGGTTCAGCAAATGAGAGCACTTGCTGCTCTTCCAGAGGACCCAGGTTCCATTCCCACATGACAACTCACAATTGTCTGCAACTCCAGCTTCAGGGAATCCAATGTCCTCTTCTGATCTTTGTGGGAACCAGGCACAGATATACATGCAGACAAAATACTCATACATATAAAATTAAATAAATCAATCTTTTTTTAAAAAAAGTAAATAAATAAACAAAATAAGAAAGATGCTACAGCGTGGATAAAGCTCAAAGCAGAACATTTTCCAAGCAAATATGATGGTATGGTTCCATGAGGGAAAGAGAGAGGGAGGACAGAGAGAGGAGGAGAGAGAGGAGAGAGGAAGAGAAGGGGAAAGGAGATGGAGGGACAGTGGAGGGAGGGGAGGAGGAAGAGAAGGAGAGGAATGGGAAAAGACAGGGGAGGGAAAAGGGAGGGAAAGAGGAGAGAGAAGGGGGAGAGAGAGAAAGAACTCCAAAAGAATTAAATACACAACAAAGCTGGAAGGTAAAGGGTTACAAACTGGCACACACCATATTTTAAGTAAAATGTTGCTATAGTAACATTAGATAACAGACCTTAAAACAGAAAGGGTGGAGCTCAGCAAAATCATGGATGAAAGCCTACATCTCTCTGACCAAAAATAATTCTTACTCACATAAAACAGCCTGTTACTAAAATAAGATGCTTTATCTAAGCCTCATAATAACAATGAAGATAAACCTCTCTATACTGATTGCACAAAATATAAAAAGGAAACATCCAAAGGATCTTCACAGTGAAATGCATCATGGGAACACAAGAGGGGAAGAGGAGACCTAACTTCAGACACAGTTTGCTCAGCTGCCTCATGCAAGATTATATTCCTTCTTACGCCATAAGCCAAACAAACCAGTCCTTCATTTAAGGGAAAGAAGCACAAAGCAAGTGTTCCAGAAAACAAATTACAAAGTGACAGTAGCAAATATTCATCTGTGAATAATTAATTACTTTATATTATAAACAGATAGGGCTCTCCAATCAAAACACATATAGTACCTGGAAGGACATCGGGTGTGGGATTCAACCATGTGCTGTCTACAAGAAACTCACTTTACTGTAAAGTATACATACAGATTCAGAGTAAATGGGTAAACAGGCAAAGAAATATTCATTTATATATATATATATATATTCATATTCCAAGCAACTAAAAACTGGAAGAGTTGCTATGTTTTCATCAGACAAATAAGCCAAACAAAAAGTCAAACACTAAAAATAAGCCACAAAGGCCTCTTAAATAATGATAAAGGGACAAATTTACCAAAAGACATACAGTTGTAAATAGCTGTGCATATAACATCAGAGTATCTAAATGCATAAATCAATTGTTAAATGACTCGAAGGAGAGAGATTGCAACCATTGGAGACCCTGAACATTACACTCTTGGCAATTAGAAGACCATCAGAGGATGAACCTTGGCCTTTGTGTTAGCCGCTCTGCTTGTCTCAATGTCAAATCAGAATGCCTGACAGAAAAAACTCCAAGGAGGAAGGATTTGTTTTGACCATTTCAGGGATCTCAGACCACTGTGGCATGAGAGTCAGGCAGCTGGGGCAGCTCCAACCATGGCAGTGAGAGATTACAACATAGCCCATTCACATCAGCAAATAGTGAGAGCCCAGGCTATGTCCCGAGAAGGATACCTTCTTCAAGGCCTGCCCTAGCCAGACCACAGTTTCATTCTTTTGGGACTTTCTACTACTTTCCAAAATGACATCATGAGCTACTGACCAAATATTCAAACATGATCCTGTGGTGAGCATTTTACATTCAAACTATATGGATTTAAAATTTCACTTTAGACTAAATGGATCTATATTTATCCACAGTCAGCAGAATGTATATTGTTCTAGAGCTCAGTCCCCATTTGTGTGAAGTCACCCTGACTAACTCAGTCTATTTTGTGCTACCATAAGGAAACATCTGAGATTGAGTACATTATTTTTTTTCTTGTCTCGTTTATTTGTAAAAACAGCATAGGACACCGGTCATCTGCAAAGAGTGTGTAAGTGGGTGTGTCACAGCAGTCCATCTGTCTTCACACTGCCAGAAGCCTTTTCTATGGGGCCTTCACAGGGGCCTGGGCACCCTTGGGAGCCTGGGCTGGAGCTGAAGCCTGGGCCTTACCTGGAGCTTTGGCCTCTGCCTTGGTTTGAACCTTGGGCTTTGATTGGCAGAGCCTATGACCCTTGGCCATGTAGCTTTGAATCTTCTTCCCAAGCTTGGGGTGAAGGATAAAAGCCAGACGGCTGAGTTTGTGGCTGGAGCCCTTTGGCATCTTGGGCTTGACAGCCTGAGGCTTCACATGGGCCTTGATGGCCTCTGCTCGTGCACTCACTGCCTTGGCATTGTTGGACTGCATCTTCTTCAGGCCTTTCTTGTGCTTCTTGGCAAAACACATGTTCCTCAGAAACTTGGGGTCGACCCCCTTAAGAGATTTGTATATTTGTGAGTGGGGTTTCTTAATGACATTTCTGTGCCATTTGCAGAACTGGTTGTGTGAGGTATGGTTCTTGGACTTGGCTATGTCTGCATGGTAAGCCACAGCGCTGAGTACATTATTTTAAAAGAAAGAATGAAAAGAAATTTCAAGGCTGGAGAGATGTGGGTCAGTGGTTAAGAGTATTTGATATTTTTCCCAAGGACCAGAGTTAGGTTCTAACACTCGCATTGAGATGCCCATAACTACCCATAGACCCAGAAGAGCCTACGCCCTCTTCTGGCTTCCATGGGTACCTGCACCCACATTGTGTACATTCACAGAGACACACATTTACACATACATGAGTTTAAAATGAAAATAAATCCTTTAGAATGCAGAAGTTCATTTCTCACAGTTCTAGAAGCTGGAAAAATCAAAGACATTGGTGCCTGTAAGGACCAGTCCCTCAGAGTCAGTATAAAACATACCCAGAACCAAGTTCACAGCACCAAGGAGATTTATTACCTGGGAGGGATGGGGATCAAGGGGTTGACTTTACTGGGACAAAGGCAGTAAAAAGGTGTCTCTACAGGAGTGATGTTTAAGAAGAAAAGGGGAAGTCTGAGCTAGGATGAGTTAGTAAGGCATGATTGGCCAGGTTAGCCACTATAGCCAAATAATGAATTTTGATTGGTGAAGCTTGGTATTTCGTCTTAGGAATGAGTCAGTGGCCAAATAAGGGAATAGACTTTGGGGGCTGGCTTTAGTTTAGCTAAATGTTTAGCACGGGAGATGGAAGGAGAGAGGGTAAAACCTGCCAGCTCCCATGCTTGCTGTGTTCCTGCCTGTTGGAGAGTCATTCAGTACCAATTGCTGAACTGGGTCTCCTTCCTTCCAAGATTCTGCTTTATGCATCCTCCAGAGGGAAGAAATGCTGTGACCACGTGCTGCAAAAGATGTGTGAACAGGAGAGCTCACTGCTACATAAAAATTATTTTATATGGGTCTTACGTTCACTCACAAGAGGAATCCTTGTTTCCCGTTCCCCCTAGAGGCCCACCTCTTACTACTACATGTTGGCCATTAAATTTAAATGCACGACTTCAGGGGAAACACTCAGACCTTATCATCAACCCAACAGGGATGTGTTAGGATGTTCTAGATGAGTTTAATTCCACATTATACATGTCGGATCATACATTATTATACATTATAATATAATTGATTAAAAATCGATCAATATGTTGTCTCAATTCTGAATATATATGCCCCAAAGGCAAGGGCACCCACAGTCATAAAAGAAATATTACTAAAGTTTAAATTATACATTGAACTCCACACATTAATAGTGAGAAACTGCAACACCCACTCTCACTAATGGACAGGTCATCAAGACAGAAACTAAACAGAGAAATAATGAAACTAACCAATGTTATGAATCAAATGGACCTAACAAATATCTACAGAACATTTCAACAAAACAAAATATACCTTCTTCTCAGCACCTCAAGGAACCTTCTCCAAAAATGATGATATACTCTCATAAAGCAAGTCTAGAAAATTGAAATATCTTATCAGACCATCATGAATTAAAGCTGTACTTCAGCAACAACAGAAAGCCTACAAATTCATGGAAACTGAACAACTCTTTACTTAATAACCACTGGGTCAGAAAAGAAATAAAGAAAGAAATTAAAGACGTTCTACAAATCAATGAAAATGACTGTACAATATACCCAAACCTATGGAACATAATGAAAGCAGTTCTAAGAGAACAGTTCATAGCACTAAGTGCCTCCATAAAGATCCAATAAGATCTCATATTAGTGATCTAACAACATACTTGAAAGTTCTAGAACACAAAGAATCAAACACACCCAAGAGGAGTAGATGGCAATAAATAAACAAACTCAGGGCTGAAATTAATAAAATAGAAACTAAGAGAATGATGCAAAAAGTCAATGAAACAAAGAGTTGGTTCTTTGAGAAAGTCAACAAGATAGATTAAACACTTAGCCAAACTAACAAAAAGTCAAAGAGATAATATCCCAATTAACAAAATCAGAAATGAAAAGAGGGACATGATAACAGACATTGAAGAGATCCAAAGAACTATTAGATCTTACTTCAAAAACCTGGACTCCACAATATTGGAAAATCTAAATGAAATGAATAATTTTCTTGATAGATACCATTTACCAAACCTAAATCAAGATGAGGAAAACAATCTAAATGGACCTATTACCCCTAAGGAAATAGAGGCAGTAATTAAAAGTCCTCCACCAATACCCTCCATGCAAAAAAAAAAGGAGGATCAGAGGGTTTTATTGCAGAACTCTACCAGACCTTGGAAGAAGAGCTAATACCAACACTCCTCAAATTATTCTAAAAATTAGAAACAGAACAAACACACCTGTAGTGGGTTGGCCTAATGTTTGTATTCTAATGTTAAGTGTGGGTTCTTTCAATCTTGAGTCTGCATGTAGCCCTTGGAACCCTGCCTCCAAGTTAATTTTTGTTGATGTTTTGTCTTTTATTGTCTATTGTAATGCTAAGTGTGAGCCCCCAAGACCTAGATCTACACATAGAAGTAGACTCTAGCATCGGTAGACACAGCAGTGACCCTGTCTCTAGTTAACTGTGATTGGTAAATAAAGATGTCAATAGCCAATAGCTATACAGAAGAGACATAGGTGTGTTTGAGGTTTTGTGGGCTTGGAGAGAGAGGACCAGGAGGGAAGAAGAGAAAAAAGAAACCATTGCAGAATAAAGGAAGAACATGCAGGAGGGAGGAGAGCTGCCATGGCTAAAGGCCAAGAGAATGTAGCCCAGAGCGCTGCCCAATTGGAGTTTAAAGCACCCAGATGGAATACAGTCAATAATAAGTGATAACTTGGGGTTATTAATAGGGAAAAAGATTTTATCAACATGAAGGGTAGATATCTGTCTAGCTATTGGGTTATCTAAGGCTATTTATAAATATAAAGGCTGTCTGTCTTTCATCTGGGAACATAAATGGTCTAAGGCTGGGAAGAAGCCCCAAGCCAGAATTTTTAATTTTTCTACTATATCACCAAATTCATTTTCTGAGGCCATAGTCATCCTGATACCTAAGCCACACAACAAAGAAAGAGAATTTCAGACCTATGTTCCTTATGGATACTGATGCAAAATTCTCAAACTGAATCCAAGAGCACATCAGAAACATCATCTACTATGAGCAAGTGGGCTACATCCCGGAGATACCAGGATGGTTCAATATATGAAAATGCATCAATGTAATCCACCATATAATCAAACTGACAGAAAAAAACTAATAATAATCTTATTAGATACAGAAAAGGCCTTTTAAAAAATCCAACACCCCTTCATGATAAAAGTATTGGAGAGATCAAGAATTCAAGGCACATACCTAAACACAATAAAGACAACATAAAGCAATCCAATAGCCAACATCAAATTAAATGGAAAGAAATTTAGAGCAATTCTACTAAAATCAGAGACATGATAAGGCTGTCTACTCTCTCTGTATCTATTCAATATAGTCCTTGAAGTTTTTGCTAGAGCAATAAGACAACTAAAGAAGGTAAAGGATATACAAAATGGAAGGGAAGAAGTCAAAGTATCACTATTTACAGATGATATAATAGTATACATAAGTGACCCCAAAATTTCTACCAGGGAATTCCTATAGCTGATAAACAACTTCAGCAAAGTGGCTGAATACAAAATTATTTCAAAAAATTGGGAGCAAATGATAAACAGGCTGAGAAAGAAATTAGGGAAACAATACTGTTCACAAGTCACAAATAAAATAAAATATATTGGAGTAACTATAACCAAGAAAGTGAAAGGACTGCATGACAAGAATTTCATATCTTTAAAGAAAGAAATTGAAAAGGATATCAGAATATGGAAAGATCCCCCATGCTCATGTATCCAGATCAACACAATAAAAACGTCCAACCTACCAAACACAATCTACAGATTCAACACCACAATTCCCATCAAAATGCTTTACAGACCTGGAAAGAACAATACTCAACTTCATATGGAAAAACTAAAACCCAGGATAGTTAAAACAATTCTGAACAATAAAAAAAATCTGGAGGTATCACCATCCCTGATTTCAAGCAGTACTAAAGAACAATAGTAATAAAAATTCCATGGTACTGGCATAAAAACAGACACATTGATGAATTCAATTGAATGGAAAAATCAGAAATAAACCCACACAACAATGCACACTTGATTTTTGACATAGAAGCCAAAACCATACATAGAAAGAAGAAAGCGTCATCAACAAATGATGATGGTCTAAGCTGATATCTTCATGTAGAAGAATGCAAATAGATTCATCGCTACTACCCTGCCAAAACTCAAGTATTGGTGGATCAAAGGCCTCAACATAAAACTGCATACATGAATTCTGATAGAAAAGGAGGTGAGGAATAGCCTTGAATACATTATCACAGAAAACAACTTCCTGAACAGAACACCAAGAGTTTGGGTACTAAGATCAAAAATTAGTAAATAAGACTTCATGAAACATCTTTAGTCATCAAGGAAATGCAAGTCAAAATTACTCAGAGATTCTATCTTATACCAGCCAGAATGCTTAAAATCAAAAAGTGACAGCTCCTGTTGGCAAGGATGTGGAGCAAGGGGAACACTCCTCTGTTGCCAGTGGGAATGCAAACTCATACAGCCACATTGGAAATCAATATTGCATTTTTTAACCATTTCTGATTCCGCAGTTGAGAAACCTATGCTTATATCTGCACCCCATGTTTTAATTGGGTTATTTGGTTTGTCGATGTTTAGTTTCTTGAGTTCTTTAAATGTGATCCAAATTAAGATACAAGCCATGAGAGGAAATCTACCTCTGTTACTACCTGGAGGACAAGAACCAAGAGGCTGGAGAGCCCAAAACCCTAGAATAAAAGCAAACAAGACTAGCAGAAAAAATCAGTGAAATTATTCCTAATGATATTCTGCTATACTCATAGATTGGTGTCTAGCCCAATTGTACTCAAAGAGGCTTCACCCAGCAATTGTTGGAAACAGATGCAGGGACCCACAGTCAAAATTAAGTAGAGATTGGACAATCCTGTGGAAAAGGGAACAAGGACACCACAAGAAAACCAAAAAAAAAAAAAAATCAACTAACCAGGGCTCATGGGACTAACACAGATATAATTGCCAACCAAAGCCTGCATGGAACTGATCTAGGCCCTCTGCATATGTGTTACAGTTGTGTATCTCAGTGTTTGTGTGGGACTCCTAATACAGAGAGCAAGGGCTGTCTCTGACTCTGTTGCTGTCTCTAGGACCCTTTTCTCCTGCTGGGTTGCCTTGTCTATCCTTAACAAGAGAGAGGGTGCCTAGTCTTATTGCAACTTGATATGCCATGGCTAGTTGATATTCATGGAAAGCCTGCCCTTTTCCGAAGAGAAACAGAAGTAGATGGAGTGAGGGAAAGAAGGGAGTTGAGTTGGAAAGTGAGAGACTTGGAGAAAAGAAGGGAGGAGAAACTGAGTTCGTTTGTTGACTGGATCATTCATTCAAGATTAATGATAATATTTTAGGTATATGAATGGAACATGATAGAGCTTTGGGACACCATAGAAAGACCAAATCTACAAATGACAGGCATAGAGGAAACAGAACAATCCCAAGCCAAAAGCATAGAAAATATTGTCCAAAAAATCATAGAGGAAAATAATAATAAATCTAGAGAATGAGATGCCAATCTGGGCTCAAGAGGCACACAGAACACCAAATAGACAAAACCCCAAACTTGATCATTTTAAAGTCAAAACACTAAAGTTACAGAACATAAAGGAATGTTGAAAGGTGAAAGAGAGAACAAAGTCACATGTAAATGCTGATCCAGCAGAGTAACAGCTGTATTTGATAGAAAACTTTTTTATTTATTTAAATTTTAGAGCCAAAAAATCTTAGGAAAATGCATTTCAAGTTCTAAAAGACCAGAACTGTCAAGACAGACTATTATACCTAACAAAACTGTCATAATAAAGGATAAACAAAATTAAAAACTAAAAAAAAAATTTAAACAATAAACAAAAACTTTCCATGATAAAAGCAGGCTAAAGTAATTTATGATTAGTAATGCAGTTCTATAGAGGATTCTGGAAGAAATATTTTGGACTACAGATAAAGAAATATGCATCTATGACTAGGAAAAGGTAAACAATATAAAGAAAACTAACCAAAAGACAACCACAAAATCAACCAAAATGTCAGGAATTGATACACACTTTCCAGCAATAGCCCTGAATATTAAATGGTCTCAATTCTCCCAATGAAATGACACAGATTATACTAGAAGATTGAAATAGAAATTAGGATCCATTTTTTTGTTTGTTTGCTTATATTTTGTTTCTTTTTGTTTGTTGTTGGTTGGTTGGTTAGTTGGTTGGATGGTTGGTTGTCTATGAGAAATGAAGTTCACCATCAAAGATAGGAACAATATTACAATAAAATGATAGAGAAGGTATTTCAAGCAAATGGAGGAAAAAAGTATGCTTGATTCTAAAATCTGAAAAAAAGATAGACATCAAGCCAAAACTAGCAGAAGAGTTGAAGAAGATAGCTTCAGATAAAGAGAGTAATCAAAAATTACAGCTGAAGATGATAGTGGAACACATGTTACATGCAAAAGGAGTGGGGAACAGTAGGAGTCAAAGGTTTAAGTTAAGATGACTGCAAAGAAGTGGAGAAGAGATAGGAGTAAGGGGTGTTTACTCCCAAATTTTAAGATGTGTGAAATAGACAAATTGAAACCCACAAGTTTGAAAGATAATTATAATTTCTTTTAAAAGCTAAGTGTAAACAGAGATGCCATATATGAGTAGACAATTTTGCTTCAGAAGACACAAGTTATCAAACAAAAATCTCATACCAGGTATAGGAGGGCATCTCCCTACAAGTTCTTGATTGCCTACCATGACCAGATGGCAAGACTCTATTTCTGAAAACACCACACGCTTTGGGTGCAGTACATAGAAGAGTAAACCTCAAGCCAACTGAGAAATTTCCTCTCTGCTAATTACCTTTCATCAGGCTAGAATATTTTGGTAAAGCAGCTAGAAGAAAAAAATCACTGATCTTACCCAGTTCTGGCCTCTGCACACTATAACACCCTCCTACAAGGCAAGATATTTCCATTTGTTCAATGGTGATATAACTGATATGGAGGAGCCAAAGCCTTCCTGATTGGTCTTGGACCCTTCTCCACAGAAGGGAATTTTATTTCTGGCACTGTAAATAGGGTCAAAAGTTTATTGGGGAAGCTACAAGCCTTAGCCCTACTGTTGTTATTTTGCTAAATGATGATGTTATCAGACTACCTTTTACAAACTGTGTTTATACCTGTAGATACGAGCTACTTTCAGTCTTGTTAGAGAAGAGAAGCTTTTTATTTTTTAGTTATCGGTGATCTGTGGAGAGATACATAGCCATTCAAAGAGCTAAGAACAAGTGACCATGAGTGCCCAGCACTAAATGGATACTCAGTTTCAACAACCCTCCACAAGTCTCAGGGATTATCATGAATAAGTATTTAAAAAGTATGAGGAGGGCCCAGGAGCAGCAGGTCCGCTGCATCTGAGACACCGCCAGAACCTGAAGGGACCTACCGGATAAACAGTTCTCTGCACCAAAATCCCATGGGAGGGAGAGCTAAACCTTCAGAGAGTCAGACACGCCTGGGAAACTAGAAGAGACTGCACTCTGCACACATTTCTGACGCCAGAGGAAAACACCAAACGCCATCTGGAACCCTGGTGCACGGAAGCTCCCGGAAAGGGCAGCACAGATCTTCCTGGTTGCTGCCTCCACAGAGAGCTCGTAGGCAGCACCCCACGACCAAACTTGAGCCTCGGAACCACAGGTAAGAGCAACTTTTCTGCTACAAGTGACCTGCCTGGTGAACTCAAGACACAGGCCCACAGGAACAGCTGAAGACCTGTAGATACGAAAAACTACACGCCCGAAAGCAGAACACTCTGTCCCCATAACTGGCTGAAAGAAAACAGGAAAACAAGTCTTCAGCACTCCTGACACACAGGCTTATAGGAGAGTCTGGCCACTGTCAGAAATAGCAGAACAAAGTAACACTAGAGATAATCTGATGGCGAGAGGCAAGCACAGGAACCCAAGCAACAGAAACCAAGATTACATGGCATCATCAGAGCCCAATTCTCCCACCAAAGCAAACACGGAATATCCAAACACATCAGAAAAGTAAGATCTAGTTTCAAAATCATATTTGATCATGATGCTTGAGGACTTCAAGAAAGACGTGAAGAACTCCCTTAGAGAAACACAGGAAAACATTAATAAACAAGTAGAAGCCTACAGAGAGGAATTGCAAAAATCCCTGAAAGAATTCCAGGAAAACATTAATAAACAAGTAGAAGCCTACAGAGAGGAGTCACAAAAATCCCTGAAAGAATTCCAGGAAAATACAATCAAACAGTTGAAGGAATTAAAAATGGAAATAGAAGCAATCAAGAAAGAACACATGGAAACAACCCAGGATATAGAAAACCAAAAGAAGAGACAAGGAGCTGTAGATGTGAGCTTCACCAACAGAATACAAGAGATGGAAGAGAGAATCTCAGGAGCAGAAGATTCCATAGAAATCATTGACTCAATTGTCAAAGATAATGTAAAGCAGAAAAAGCTACTGGTCCAAAACATACAAGAAATCCAGGACTCAATGAGAAGATCAAACCTAAGGATAATAGGTATAGAAGAGAGTGAAGACTCCCAGCTCAAAGGACCAGTAAATATCTTCAATAAAATCATAGAAGAAAACTTCCCTAACCTAAAAAAAGAAATACCCATAGGCATACAAGAAGCCTACAAAACTCCAAATAGATTGGACCAGAAAAGAAACACCTCCCGTCACATAATAGTCAAAACACTAAACGCACAAAATAAAGAAAGAATATTAAAAGCAGAAGGGAAAAAGATCAAGTAACATATAAAGGCAGACCTATCAGAATCACACCAGAGTTTTCGCCAGAAACTATGAAAGCCATAAGATCCTGGACAGATGTCATACAGACCCTAAGAGAACACAAATGCCAGCCCAGGTTACTGTATCCTGCAAAACTCTCAATTAACATAGATGCAGAAACCAAGATATTCCATGACAACACCAAATTTACACAATATCTTTCTACAAATCCAGCAATACAAAGGATAATAAATGGTAAAGCCTAAAATAAGGAGGCAAGCTACACCCTAGAAGAAGCAAGAAACTAATCGTCTTGGCAACAAAACAAAGAGAAGAAAAGCACACAAACATATCCTCATATCCAAATATGAATATAACAGGAAGCAATAATCACTATTCCTTAATATCTCTCAACATCAATGGCCTCAACTCCCCAATAAAAGACATAGATTAACAAACTGGATACGCAACGAGGACCCTGCATTCTGCTGCCTACAGGAAACACACCTCAGAGACAAAGACAGACACTACCTCAGAGTGAAAGGCTGGAAAACAACTTTCCAAGCAAATGGTCGGAAGAAGCAAGCTGGAGTAGCCATTCTAATATCAAATAAAATCAATTTTCAACTAAAGGTCATCAAAAAAGATAAGGAAGGACACTTCATATTCATCAAAGGAAAAATCCACCAAGATGAACTCTCAATGCTAAATATCTATGCCCCAAATACCAGGGCACCTACATACGTAAAGGAAACCTTACTAAAGCTCAAAACACACATTGCACCTCACACAATAATAGTAGGAGATTTCAACACCCCACTCTCATCAATGGACAGATCATGGAAACAGAAATTAAACAGAGACGTAGACAGACTAAGAGAAGTCATGAGCCAAATGGACTTAACAGATATTTATAGAACATTCTATCCTAAAGCAAAAGGATATACCTTCTTCTCAGCTCCTCATGGTACTTTCTCCAAAATTGACCATATAATTGGTCAAAAAACGGGCCTCAACAGGTACAGAAAGATAAAATAATCCCATGTATCCTATCAGACCATCATGGGCTAAAGCTGATCTTCAATAACAATAAGGGAAGAATGCCCACATATACGTGGAAATTGAAGAATGCTCTACTCAATGATAACCTGGTCAAGGAAGAAATAAAGAAAGAAATTAAAAACTTTTTAGAATTTAATGAAAATGAAGGAACAACATACCCAAACTTATGGGACACAATGAAAGCTGTGCTAAGAGGAAAACTCATAGCGCTGAGTGCCTGCAGAAAGAAACAGGAAAGAGCATATGTCAGCAGCTTGACAACACACCTAAAAGCTCTAGAACAAAAAGAAGCAAATACACCCAGGAGGAGTAGAAGGCAGGAAATAATCAAACTCAGAGCTGAAATCAACCAAGTAGAAACAAAAAGGACCATAGAAAGAATCAACAGAACCAAAAGTTGGTTCTTTGAGAAAATCAACAAGATAGATAAACCCTTAGCCAGACTAACGAGAGGCTACAGAGAGTGTGTCCAAATTAACAAAATCAGAAATGAAAAGGGAGACATAACTACAGATTCAGAGGAAACTCAAAAAATCGTCAGATCTTACTATAAAAGCCTATATTCAACAAAACTTGAAAATCTGCAGGAAATGGACAATTTCCTAGACAGATACCACATACCGAAGTTAAATCAGGAACAGATAAACCAGTTAAACAACCCCATAATTCCTAAGGAAATAGAAGCAGTCATTAAAGGTCTCCCAACCAAAAAGGGCCCATGTCCAGACAGGTTTAGTGCAGAATTCTATCAGACCTTCATAGAAGACCTCATACCAATATTATCCAAACTATTCCACAAAATAGAAAGAGATGGAGCACTACCGAATTCCTTCTATGAAGCCGCAATTACTCTTATACCTAAACCACACAAAGACCCAACAAAGAAAGAGAACTTCAGACCATTTTCCCTTATGAATATCGATGCAAAAATACTCAATAAAATTCTGGCAAACCGAATCCAAGAGCACATCAAAACAATCATCCACCATGATCAAGTAGGCTTCATCCCAGGTATGCAGGGATGGTTTAATATACGGAAAACCATCAACGTGATCCATTATATAAACAAACTGAAAGAACAAAACCACATGATCATTTCATTAGATGCTGAGAAAGCATTTGACAAAATTCAACACACCTTCATGATAAAAGTCCTGGAAAGAAGGGGAATTCAAGGCCCATACCTAAACATAGTAAAAGCCATATACAGCAAACCAATTGCTAACATTAAACTAAATGGAGAGAAACTTGAAGCAATCCCACTAAAATCAGGGACTAGACAAGGCTGCCCACTCTCTCCCTACTTATTCAATATAGTTCTTGAAGTTCTAGCCAGAGCAATCAGACAACAAAAGGAGGTCAAGGGGACACAGATCGGAAAAGAAGAAGTCAAAATATCACTATTTGCAGATGATATGATAGTATATTTAAGTGATCCCAAAAGTTCCACCAGAGAACTACTAAAGCTGATAAACAACTTCAGCAAAGTGGCTGGGTATAAAATTAACTCAAATAAATCAGTAGCCTTCCTCTACACAAAAGAGAAACAAGCTGAGAAAGAAATTAGGGAAACGACACCCTTCATAATAGACCCAAATAATATAAAGTACCTCGGTGTGACTTTATTTTTTTTTTTTTTTTTTTTTTTTTTGGTTCTTTTTTTCGGAGCTGGGGACCGAACCCAGGGCCTTGCGCTTCCTAGGTAAGCACTCTACCACTGAGCTAAATCCCCAGCCCTCGGTGTGACTTTAACCAAGCATGTAAAAGATCTGTACAATAAGAACTTCAAGACTCTGAAGAAAGAAATTGAAGAAGACCTTAGAAGATGGAAAGATCTCCCATGCTCATGGATTGGCAAGCTTAATATAGTAAAAATGGCCATTTTACCAAAAGCGAACTACAGATTCAATGCAATCCCCATCAAAATACCAATCCAATTCTTCAAAGAGTTAGACAGAACAATTTGCAAATTCATCTGGAATAACAAAAAACCCAGGATAGCTAAAACTATCCTCAACAATAAAAGGACTTCAGGGGGAATCACTATCCCTGAACTCAAGCAGTATTACAGAGCAATAGTGATAAAAACTGCATGGTATTGGTACAGAGACAGACAGATAGACCAATGGAACAGAATTGAAGACCCAGAAATGAACCCACACACCTATGGGCACTTGATTTTTGACAAAGGAGCCAAAACCATCCAATGGAAAAAAGATAGCATTTTCAGCAAATGGTGCTGGTTCAACTGGAGGTCAACATGTAGAAGAATGCAGATCGATCCATGCTTATCACCCTGTACAAAGCTTAAGTCCAAGTGGATCAAGGACCTCCACACCAAACCAGATACACTCAAACTAATAGAAGAAAAACTAGGGAAGCATCTGGAACACATGGGCACTGAAAAAAAATTTCCTGAACAAAACACCAATGGCTTATGCTCTAAGATCAAGAATCGACAAATGGGATCTCATAAAACTGCAAAGCTTCTGTAAGGCAAAGGACACTGTGGTTAGGACAAAATGGCAACCAACAGATTGGGAAAAGATCTTTACCAGTCCTACAACAGATAGAGGCCTTATATCCAAAATATACAAAGAACTCAAGAAGTTAGACCGCAGGGAGACAAATAACCCTATTAAAAAATGGGGTTCAGAGCTAAACAAAGAATTCACAGCTGAGGAATGCCGAATGGCTGAGAAACAGCTAAAGAAATGTTCAACATCTTTAGTCATAAGGGAAATGCAAATCAAAACAACCCTGAGATTTCACCTCACACCAGTGAGAATGGCTAAGATCAAAAACTCAGGTGACAGCAGATGCTGGCGAGGATGTGGATAAAGAGGAACACTCCTCCATTGTTGGTGGGATTACAGAATGGTAAAACCATTCTGGAAATCAGTCTGGAGGTTCCTCAGAAAATTGGACATTGAACTGCCTGAGGATCCAGCTATATCTCTCTTGGGCATATACCCAAAAGATGCCCCAACATATAAAAAAGACACGTGCTCCACTATGTTCATAGCAGCCTTATTTATAATAGCCAGAAGCTGGAAAGAACCCAGATGCCCTTCAACAGAGGAATGGATACAGAAAATGTGGTACATCTACACAATGGAATATTACTCAGCTATCAAAAACAATGACTTTAAGAAATTCGTAGGCAAATGGTTGGAACTGGAAAATATCATCCTGAGTGAGGTAACCCAATCACAGAAAAACACACATGGTATGCACTCATTGATAAGTGGCTATTAGCCCAAATGCTTGAATTACCCTAGATGCCTAGAAC